>NC_079149.1:37478128-37625087 GCF_945859685.1 Eupeodes corollae
TTTGTTTAGGCAGACAAATCAAAAGGTATATGGATAATATTGAATGTAATGTGTTGAATAGGTCTTTTGTTTCCATTCCGACTCTAGACGACGACGACGGTGAAATTTCAAATGTAAGGTACAGTGAAGAGCATTTTGCGAATGTTAACTACTCCTCTCCTAATTTAAGCTTTTCAACTGTTGATGATGTTGAGGTTTTTAAAAGTGTTTTGTCCATTAAATCAGATTCGATATAGGGTTTGATGAAATAAGTCCGGTTTTCATTAAAATTATTCTTCCTTTTACCTTGAAATATATTACACACATCATTTAATCCATATTAATGACGGGAGTTTGTCCTTACCCAAAAACCATAATGAGCTCAGACCAATTGCCATTCTACAGTTTTTATCTAAAGTACTTGAAAGAATTATGAGTTCTCACACACAAAGATTTCTTCAAAATAATAATCAATTATGTGACAATCAATCGGGTTTTCGACCAAAACACAGTTTTACAACTGCTTTAATAAATGTGACAGAAGATATAAGACAAGCTGTAGACAATGATCAAGTAACTTTTCTTATCTTACTTGACTTTTCAAAGGCATTTGGTTAATCACAATATTCTCTGCAAAAAAAACTTCAAAGCCAATTCAATTTTTCTTCATCGTCCACAAAACTCATATCTTCTTACTTAAATTGTAGTTCTCAAGCAGTTGTTTCTAATATTTCCGTATCAGACTTTCTTCCACTATCCTCAGGTGTTCCACAAGGCTCGATTCTTGGCCCAATATTTTTTACTATGTACATTAATGACTTGCCTAAGTTTTTATTTAGTTCTTCGGTTGATATGTACGCAGATGATGTGCAGATGCGTAAAAGTTTTCCTTTGGGTCTAGTGGAAAACGCTGCCTGTGAAGTAAATGAAGATCTCGACAGAATTCTTCCATGGTCTCGCGAAAACGTTCTCCATTTAAACACATTCAAGTCAAAATGTTTGGTTATTTCCAGAAAACCGGTAGATACTTCATATTTTCCATATATTTATCTTAATAACAGTCCTATCGTTTTTGTTGATTCTGCTGATAACTTTTAACAAAACTCTTACATGGAACAACCACATCAGGTGGACTTTGGGTAAGGTTTACGCAAGTCTTCGCACACTCTGGGCAACACAGTCGGTAACACCTTTAAAAACCAGAGTAGTTTTAGCCAAAACGCTAATCATACCAATAATTATGTTTGGGTGTGGGTTTTGTTTTTAGAATTTCAGCAACACTATACTTAAGTATAGCGAGGCACACAGTTTCAAACTTTTACCAATTGGTCAAATTTTTCCACAACTTTAACTACTGTCCATTAACACTGAAAACTCAAAAATCGTTTTTGTATATACATAGCATCTTAAAAAAAGAGGCTGGTATGCGACCCACACTAATAACTTCCCATCCCGTCGGCCGATTTGTCTTGCTTAAAAGTTTGTCTATATGTACTCGTATCAATTTTTACCAAATTTGCGTACTATTTTTTATGAAAAACAGACTGTTGGATTTTTACATAAAAATAACTGAATATCGAAAACAATATTTTCTGTGAAATAAAATAAGTTTCAAGCCAATATTTGTAGTTTTTGAAAAGCTATTTGAATCGAAAGTAAATTTTTACCAACTTTTGTTAATTTTTTTTAGGTTTTTAATTTTTTGTAAAAAGAACTGTCAATTTGATTTTGTTCAAAATTTTATCGAATGTTGACAACAATATTTTTTGAAAGATAAAAGTAAATTAAAGCCAATATCTCAAAGTTTTGAACAAATATTTGAGTCGAAAATCGATTTTTGCCAACTTTTATAATTTTTTTTTAGGTTTTTATTTTTTGTAAAAAAACTGTCAATTCGATTTTTCTCAAAAAATTTCTTAATGTTGAAAACAATATTTCTTACAAGATAAAATAAGTTTGAACCCTAAATTTCAAGTTTTTTTTTCACCTTTTTTGTCAAACTGCTATGGTAAAAAAACACCTGCGCAATTTTCTTGAGAGCCCTTTCTGCATCTTTCTGCCTTATTATCTAACAAAATTAATTTGAAATCGATATCTCTTCTAGTTCTTGAGCTATGGATGACGAAAAAACGTCGCGAACGTACGGACGTACTAACGTACGTACACACGCACGCACACACATCTTTCTAAAAATCTTTTATTTCGACTCTAGGGACCTTGAATTGTCGAGAAATGTCAAAATTTTCAATTTGACAAATCGGAACCATTACAATAACTTCCTATGGGAAGTTAATAATGTTTTAAGGAAATATATGTTAACTTTTATATCATCTATGAAGTCTATATTTAAAATCGATATTTGCACTCCTTTAAGATTTTCAATTCATCAATAAGGACACATCACAATAACTTATAATCGAAAACGGACATCAAAAGACTTCGAATAGGTTTTCCAATACAAATAAATTGAATATTCTATCGAATTAACGCTAATATTATGTTTCTCTAACAAATACATCAAAATAAAGTATTAATTTTTTTGTAATATTACAGAAAGTTCGTACAAATTAGCTTCGTAACTACTTTCGCTATATATCCGAATGTTAAAGAAAAATGAGAAAATTATTTCAATCAATGTTCTAATTCCTCATCTCAAACAAAATTCTTCCCAAATCATACTTTGGTTAAGCTACGGCAAAACCAACAACATCAAGACCCAGAAAAAAAAATTGACACCTTATCAAAAAGAAATTGTTTCTTTTCATAGCCGATTTGTCTGTTATTATTGTTTCATCGCTCACGCAGATAGTGCTGTCAAAATAATTGTCTAAGTAATTTATAAATGTCAGTAAAATTTCTTTATTGATACAATTAGATTCATTTAGCAGTAACAGACCACAACGAACAGAATCCCAATAAAGGAACAATACACACCCCTAACCCAAACTTCTCTTCTTCTCTAACCTTCGATAGGATACCTAACCTAGTTATGATAGCCGACGACTGTTTTATTTATTTATTTTTATATTTTTTGTTATTGTTGGTGTTGCTACATTTTTGTTTTGTGCATTTAAGCCCATTTGTTAATGTCACAATGACAAACTATCGAAAGCCTAACAAATCATCATTTCAAGACTTTGATTTATAGAATAATAACACAAGGACAATAACTGATGTGGGCTGAATGGTATTATATGAGTTTCCTCAAAGTGTGTCCTATAAAGTTTGTGCTCGTGTAAATAACACAAAAAAAAAGCTAACAAAAACAAACGATTTATTCCAACATAAAGCAATCACAATCATCATCATTACCGTCATCTCATCATCATCGAGAGCATCCCTTCACCACTCCTCCAATCCACTTCACTGCCCTAATATCCTAGATCCAAATCTCAATTTGAATATTAATTTTACATCAACCAGCCATCAGCATTGAATTAAACCGATCTTTAAAAACTTGGTTCAAATTGGCGCTATACGAGTATTCGTATATGAATGGGTAGGTACTGATGGTTATAGGTACCTAAAGGTTTTTCAAAAAGCTATATCAATCTCTGTTTTCGAAGAAATCCAAAGAAATGACAATGAGACTTAACTCTCAACTTGAAAGGACTTACACATGATTAATTATTCCGATTCGAAGGGTAAGTATGTACATATAGACGAGTGGTTCTTATATATAGAAGAGAGTTGTTACCCAAATGAAGGGACATCGATTTTAAATGTGATTTTACCAAAATGACTTACGAAAATACTTTCGAATCAATCAACGTGGGAATAATGTCAAGCATAGAGTAAGATGGCTCAATTCTATGTACTTACTCTTACTCTCTAGTATAGTCGAAGAAGTAGTGTTGTATTTTATTTTTGTTTAAAATTTTGAAAACCGTTTCCAATGATATTTATAAGTGAAGACCTTTTGTAACTAATCATTTACGACTTGAGTGACAAGAAAAAGTTATAATAAGTATTCAAATTCAAACAACACTTTTTTGTAAACGTCAATTTCGAAAATATTACAATGAAAATTTTGACAAGAATTATTTTGTAGAATATTTAATGTACTAAAGTTTTGCTGTGTATCAAAGATCAAAAATAGAGGACTTTTGAAGAAATGTAAATAAATAACATGGGTCGACTATATCTATACACTGACGGCTCGAAAACGGATGATTTCTTTTCGGACACAATTGAACTCGACAACTCCTTCAAACTCCCCGATCAATGCAGCGTCTTTCAAGCCGAGGTATTGGTAGTTTCAGACGCTGAAAAACAGTACTCAATGATGGCGCTATCACGGGCGATACCACCATTTTCATTTATAGAGAAGCAGCAAATAATTTCTGTTATAGTAATTAAATCGAAGATTCTTAATTAGTGTCGCCAAAAACTTACAGTTCTTAGTCCACAGCATAATATTAGACCCGGCTGGGTACCTGGTAACAGTGGTTTGCCTTGAAATGAGATAGCCGCTGAACTTGCGAGGAAAGGTTAAAAAACTGTACCAATCCAATTTAGACTTAACTATGAGCACCCCATCTGAATTAAAATAGTTTATAAGAAATTCCCCAGGAAACCAACGAGCAATGTAAAAGCCTTGAAAACTGCACGAAAATTAATAAATGATAGCCGATAGAATCGTAGAATATTTGGTACACTCACATTTCAGAGAAGTTTTAAAACTTACAGGTTATCATCTTACCTAAACAACACTTTATTAAATGATTTAGCTGTCATAAACTTGATTCTTACATTTGAATTTGTCCATCCCTTCAGGTGTTTGAAATATACATTCTTAAAAAAGTCTTTCAAAAACAATTTTCCCTTTTTGTATAAAAGCATCAATAGTTTAGGAAGCCTGGACCACCAAAACTTCCCCAATGAGTGGAAGAAAGGAATTATAGTCAAGCTCCCAAAAAAAGGAGATTAATTGCGAAAACTGGAAAGGAATTTGCGTTCTACCAGCCGTTGCAACAAATGTAGAAAAAGTCATACTTTAACGCATCAGAGCGGAGGGATTCAATGGACTTTGACATCCTATTTAAAGCACTTGGATTACGTGGACGATGTTTGATTACTCTCTCATAGGATCATGGATTTCCATCAAATGACAACATGTTTGGAGAGAGAAGCAGAAGTTGTGGGGCTAAAGATTAATTCCGAAAAAACAAAAACGATCAGCCTCGGAACCCGACTATAATATTTTCTCGAAACCGGTGGAAAAAGTGGAGATCTTTCAATACCTTGAAAGTATCGTTTCCATCGAAGGCGGAAACGAACAAGATGTCATCTGCCGCACGAGTGCGAAAGAAGATTCGTCCCATTGAATCATTTACGCTCTCAAGAACAGGAGGACTCATGACACTTTCCGGTAGCGTCGAATTAACAGCAAACTGTGCTGAACTTATTCCGGTTTTCCTCAGTCGGGTTGGCTTTGTAACAACGGAAACTTACATCTCTGATCCTAATAACCTCTTTACAGCTCGAATCAAATGATGAGTTCTATTTGGGTTTGATAGATTTTACCCTGTTCGGGATAAAATTTCTCATTCCACAAAGAATTAAATTTGTAACCATATCTGCGCTGGAATCCACGTCACTATCGAGGAAGCATAGTGACCAGTTAAAGTTCCTGAAGAATTCATTGAGACCGTCCCAGTTGGCTTTTTCATATTGCCAAACGGTTCTCATAGGAGTTTTTTCTTTAACTGGGTTTTTTCGACATGAGAATTTTGCAGATATGATACAATGGTCTGATGTGCCTAGAGGCGGTAATACACTAATTGTGTATTTATTAGGGTCAGAGGTAAGAAACAAGTCTAGGGTGTTGGCGGATTGACCTGCAACGTCAGGGATTCGAGTTGGCTCATCGACAAGCTGGGTTAATTGATTTAACTCAGCAAAGATCTCAACATACCTTCCTTCCGGTGTTGACTGACCAGAATAACGAAGCCAAGAAGAATTGTGTACATTGAAATCGCCCGCAATGACAATTTCAGTGTGAGGATAATGGGCAACAATTCTTTGAATGGAGTCAGACAGAGCATCAAATTCGTTAAAAGTTGAATTTCTGTCCAGATTTGGACTTCGATATAAAAAACATGTGTGGATGATGTGTTTATTTACCGTGAATTTTAACCACATGAAGTTAAGGTTTGTGTTAGAGCACAAACCATATTGTGGCTGGAGTTGGTATGCAACATCATTTCTTATATATACGGCTAGTCCATGATGAGGAAAAAATAATGGCACTAAGTTATACCCATTTAGATTGAATTCCGAATGATCGGAATCTTCACCTATTTGAGTTTCACTCAATGCCAAAACAGCTGGCCTGTTTGATGCAATGGGGACATATGTGGCATAGGAATTCTTTCTTAAACGACGAATGTTACTAAAGTCCACCCTGAATTCACTCAACATTTTAATGTATAAAACTTGTAAAACAACAAATTCGGACAATTACCTATAGTAAATGTAATATCTAGAATCCAATTTGAACTTTTCAATAACAGACTTTCACTAGTGTTATGCCTTAGTGAAAATCTGCATATCGATCCGCCCCTGGTTAACTAGATATCACATGTACTAATCTATCCGAAGACACACCAACTCAATCCATATATACACTGCATAGCAATAAAAAGAACCGTATGCAATGTCTACATCGATTGTGATAATATGCCTGTCTGGGGTGGAGGGAAAGGAGAGAAGGGATTACCCATTACACTGTGTTTATCACTTTTGCCATTTCATTGCTTATTTGTTAATTATATACGCAATGTTGAAGGTAGGTAGGTATTGTTTTGTTGTTTTTTTTGTTTTTCCTTTTGTAATAAAAACACTGAACACTGAGTACATGCACTTGATAATGGAATTAATACGGCGACGAATTTATTTTAATTATTTTTATTTAATAGATTTAGAAGAAAGTATATAAGGGATGGACTATTATTGTTTTTAATTTATTGTTTTTAATTTTTTTTACTGGTTTGGGTTATTGAATTAGATTTAACAGACAACAAAATGCACATAAAGTAGACAATGCAATGGGAACAAGACTATGTATGCTGTCAAAAATTCGGAGGAATAACTCTATCAGCTTAAGAACAAAGCTACGACTGTGTTTCGCACAAATGTCGAACCTGTGCTTCTTTATGGAGCACTTGGAAGGTTACTTCAGCCACAGCAAGAAAGCTGCAAACCTTCGTAAATAGATGTCTTCGTAACAACCTAATAGTTTTCTAGCTAAACCGTATTTCAAATGAGGTCCTTCATAGAAGAACAGGCCAGAAACCTATAGAATTTAGAATACAAAGACGTAAGTGGCAATAGATTGGACATACGGTTCGAAAAGGTAAAGACTGAATTGCAGGCCAAGCAATGCAGTGGAATCCGCTCACACAAGAAGGAAAAAGAGCTTGAAGACAGAGAAGCACATGGCGCAGGACAGTCAAAGTGGAATGAGCGTCACTAGGCAAGAATTGGAAGGAGCTGAAACACATTTTCGGAAACCATACGTGTATGACCATCGTGATGGCGCGCAGGTGAAGTAGAGGGTCAATGCCCTTAAGGGGTTCACAACGGACTTAACAGTTCTGAGGACGAGGTGAAGACGACAAATAATAAAAAAAAAAATATTGAAACTGAATATTGACAATAAGATGAAGAAAATCAAGCAGGTTGGGCTACAAATACTGTAGGGCTTATTAAATAATACTATAAGATTCTCTAAGAACAAAATTCTGTATTGTCAAAAATCCAAATGAAATTTTAGGGATTTAAATTTCGGTTTTATAAAGCAATGTTTTGTTTTTGAAAGGTCTTATGATCTGAGATCTAAATTAAAGTTCTAAAGCTTGGGGACTTGATGAAAAGTTGAAACTCAATCGGGTTCTAATTGTTCGATCAAAATAATTTAAGAGATAAGAGCTTTGAAAATGAATTTTACGAGTTTTAAGTGACTTTTTTCATAAAGATAGTGATATTTTGAATATACGTTTTTGTAAATTTATAGGAAATTATTAACATGTATTAAATTTACGTCTGGCTTTCTATTGAACCTAGAACCGAAGGCTGCATAGACGAAAATGGAAATATCATACTGGAATCGCAGTCAATGCTGAGGATATGGAAGGACCACTTTTGCTGACTTTATAATGGCAATGACAAACCAAGTTCCGATGTAAGGCAGGATGATCCATTCAACACAGACGACGAAAGCGAACAATTCCGTCCTTCCGACTTAGATGAAGTAAAAATTGCCATATCTTAGCTGTAGTCTAATAAAGCCGCTGGAGCGGATGGCTTGAATGCCGAGGTCTTTAAAGCAGCTGGAGATAAGTTGGTTGGGAGCATGCAGCCACTTATCTGTAAGATATATTCAGTGTGGTTTTAGACCATTAAAGTCCACAATAGATCAAATATTCACATTACGGCAGATCGCGGAAAAAAAACCCAAAAGCACCAAATCGACACCCACCATCTTTTCATCAATTTCAAGGCCGTATATGACATCATCTAGAGGGATGAGCTGTTTAGAGCAGAATAACCATGGAGAATTATTCTGTTCCATAAAGATTACTATCCTATTTTTAAAAATATTATTCACCACTTAGTGCGGTTAGTGCGTTGGACTGTCATGCGAGAGGTCTTGGCTTCGATCCCTGCCTATGCCACCTAAAGTTTTTTTTCACGGGTACTGCCTCTTGCGAGGAATTGACAGATTCTCCAAGAGTAATTATTGTCATGAAAAGTGCTTTCTCAAATTTCCCGTTCGGATTTGGCTTAAAACTGTAGGTCCCTTCCATCCCTGACAACAGAACTCGCACACAGGAATGGTTAAAAGTTGTCAGTCACTAGTCACTCCTTGCAATTTCTTTTCAATAATCGGTTTACTCCCCTCAATGTGTTCCTAAAAATTATTTATCAGTAATAAGCGATAATTTCATCAATGTAGGCAGCTTAAACTTAAGCTGCAAAGATGTTGAGTCAACTCTAAGGGATCTCAATGATGATAGTCAACCGGAACCTGATGGAATTCCACCAATTGTATTGAAAAACTGTGCTGTTGCTCTTTCAGGGCCATTAACTCTACTGTTCAATATTTTTACCGAAAATGGCCTTTTTCTTGACGATTGGAAAATTTCCTATATTATTCCTATACATAAACCTGGCTCTAAACAGGTTGTTTCTAATTACCGTCCTATAAGTAAATTGTCTACGATTCCCAAAAATTCCGAGAAAATAGTTTATAAAAAACTAACCTAACTAAAGAAATGATTGCGCCATCTCAGCATGGATTTATAACTGGAAGATCCACTGCAACAAACGAAGCAATTTTTGTAACCAAATCACTAGAAATATCAAAAATGGTTTTCAAACTGATGTAGTCTTAACGGACTTTTCGAAGGCTTTCGATAGGGTCAACCATTTTCCATTATTAAAAAAGGATGGAATCTATCGGATTCCATTTGAATAGTTTAAAATTGTTTGCGTCCTATCTCATAGCTAGAAGACAGGTTGTCCGCGTTAATGATTTATTTTCTGAGGTAATTCATGTAACCTCTGGTGTTCCTCACTTAGAACCGCTTCTATCTCTGATATTAATCAATGACATACCAACGTTTATCAACAATTATATGTGCCTAATGTTTGCAGCTGATATAAAAATTTTCCGCTTTATCAAATCGTTGGACGATTGTCTGTTAATTCAAAAGGACCTTGAGCTCTTATCTGTATGGTGCACTGCTAACCAGCTTTTCCTAAATGTTTCTAAATGCTAATTTTTATCTTTCTTTCGAAATAAATAAAACACAACTTACTAAGCTTACAGAAAATAAAGGCCAAGGTGTAACATTTGATTACAAACTTAACTTCTTAGGGTTTGTGGTTCGCAACTCAAAAGAGTTTAAAGATGAATTTACTCTTCATTCATTATTTTATGCTACTTTGGAATCCTTTTTATAAAACTCACTGTTTAAGGATTGAAAGGATTCAGAGCAAATGTACGCGAATTGTAGTTCACCGACTAAATTGGAACATTGAAATGCCTCCTTATGAAACCAGGTGTAAACTGCTTTGTCTAACAATACTTGATATTCGCCGTCAGTATTTTCCAGTGGTATTCATATGTGATTTTATTACTTCCCATATATACGGCCCTTTACTTTTGTCCTTAGTCGATATATATGCTCCGCATATGCAAACGCTATCTTGAATTCTATTTAATGAATCCTATCAACGAGTAAACTATGGTTTCAATGAGCCTTTAACTCGATGCATTAGAGAATCTAATATCGTTTATAATCATGTTGACTTCTTTTCCTATCAAAGTCTAGAATCTTTTAAAAAATATTTATTATATTTATTACTTAACATAATTAAATATATTTTTTTATATTTCACTCTTTTATAGCTAAAGTTAAAAACCTTGTTTCTGTAGTCTGTAAGATTATATTTTATTTGTTAATTATATTATATTAATCTGCTTGATGAATAAATAAAAAAATAAATAAATAAAAATGTAAATCCTTTAAATTTTGTCCATCTCTTCAGGTATTTAAAATATGCCATTTTAAAAATGTTTAGAAAAGCTAAAAACGTAAAACACAACATTCTTCTTCTCAACAAATCGTATGGTGCTTTGCAAATAAGAAATTATTTAAGTGTTATTGAAATTTTGAGAAGGGTTATGCTTTCATGGTTTTGAAAAATTCGATTAATATTAAATTGGTATTGCTGATTTTGAAACTTCTATTGAGTCAATCAAAAATAAAGTCTTTCAAAATGATTTGACCTTTTTTATAAGAACTGTTTAAGCATCAATAGTTTAAGAGAGGTGAAGACTAACAAATAATACGGATTTTTGAAAAAATTCAAAAAATGCTAAAAATATTAAAACAGAATATTGAAAATTATATAGGGTTGCAAATACTGTATGGGTAATAAAATTGTATCTTAGAATTTTCTATAAACAAAATTCTTTATGGTCAAGATTCAAAAGGAGATTTTAAGGGGTTCGATCTTGGTTTTATCAAACAATGTTTTGACAAAACATGTACTTCTCAGAGCTGTAAAAGAATGCAATCATTTGGTATTTTATCGCGAAAAGTCCCATTCATTTAACTGAATTTTGGGAATGCATTAACATTGCTTAATGCAATACTTTAACTTCGAAAACAAATTCCCAGTTAATTTTGAAGTCTTTTGTAAAAAAATCATTTAGAGCAGTTAAAAGACTTAAAGTCAAAAGAATGCATTACTTTTTACTGCTTGCATTCTTGTAAGTCTTTTAAAAGTCTTTTACATTCTTTGCATTCATTAAGTCTTTTGATTGCATTCAATGTAGTGCAGTCATTTGAATGTTTTGAAGTCTTTTTACTGCTTGAAGTCTTTCTACTGCTTGAAGTCTAAAGACTACTTTTTATGAATGTATTGTGCAGAAGGTGTGATCATAGGCTAAAACATGTAAGGTGGCTTCTAAAAAAAGACGTTTGTGTAGGTGTTCTTAGTTCGGGCCGGAGAAACACTTTAAAAAAAAAAAACTAAATCAAATATAAACTAAATTATTATTAAAAACAACGTGCAACATTAGCCTTCCTTTGTTGTATATTTTTTTTTAAATTTTGATAGACTTTGTATTTGTGAGGCTAACTACGAGTACAATATGAATTTAATAATCAAAAGAGCAAAGTAAATGCTAGTCGTAAGGAACCTGATGATAAACTATATAGATAGACTTAAAGCACTCAAAAGACTTCAACCAATAAAAAGATTTCAAGCAGTAAAAAGACTTCAAAGCATTCAAATGACTGCATTACATTGAATGCAATCAAAAGACTTAATGAATGCAAAGAATGTAAAAGACTTTTAAAAGACTTACAAGAATGCGAGCAGTAAAAAGTAATGCATTCTTTTGACTTTAAGTCTTTTAACTGCTCTAAATGATTTTTTTGCAAAAGACTTCAAAATTTACTGTGATTTTTTTTTCGAAGTTAAGTACTGACATGAAGTCAAATTATTCAAAATGTAAGTCTTTCCAATCATTTAACTGCAATACAAAAATGATTGCATTTTTTACAGCTCTGGTACTTCTAGAATATGTCCTAGAAGTACATGTAACACAAACGGTGTGTCTCTTTTTAAATAGTTCGTGGAAATAATTGAATTTATCATCAAATAAAGAAAAACAAAATATTTAAATGTCAAGTCGTTTCTAGAAGTAAAATTAATGCTGAACCGAGTTCTAATACATAATATTGGAGCCCTTAGTTGTAGGGTGTAATAAATAAAAGTTCCTCATCAAACTGAAATCAAAATCAGAGTTTTATAGCTTGAGAACTTGATAAAGAAATAAGTTAAAAGTCAATAAAATTCTATTTTTTAGATAGACAGTGTTTAAGAGATTAAAACGTTGTCAAAAAATTATACGTTTTAAGTGACTTTTTTTTATGGGGATATCAATATTTTGAATATTTGTTTTTGTAAATTTGTATGAAATTATTTACATGTATTAAAAGTAACATAGTATCTTCAATATCGATTTTTATGGAATTCTGATACAAAATGTATTCTGATTGACAAAAAATAAGAATAAATTAAATCGTTTTTTTCGACTGATAATTAAACAACTATTAAATAAATCTTTTAAGAATATAAATTGTTGGTCTCAAGAAAGTCTTAAATGTAGTATTATGACATACAATGTTTTGTTTATACAAGATTTAAAGCTATGCAGTTTTCAAAATGAACAGTGTTTTGAATTGCAGAAATTTAGTCTTCAGAAGTATTACCAAACAGAAACCTAATACATTTTTATGAAACAGCGTTCTGAAAAACAGTATTTCGACCTCCTACAAAATCAACCAAGCTTTTCAAGATCGGGTTTTGTTATACAAATGTTTGTCCATAAAGTTTTATTGACATTTATTTAACATGGTTATATTTAAAGGTTTTTCTAACTCTACCCATCGGACTATAATTATTTCAGGGAGCCAATTTTAAAGCTTTTCACTCAACAATTCTCTGTTTCCGATGTGCCATTGTTATTTCTGTCAACGTTATCAACTTGGTTTTGGTTTTGCTTCCGTTTGGCTTTTGGTGTGATGTATATTTACTGCTAATACTACCTATACCATTTCTTGTTCGTCTTTGGAAGTGGCACTCTCTCTATACTTCATCTAATAATATAAGTTAGAATTTTGAAAATGAGAATGAGGCGAGAACAAATAATACAAAACGCTTCATATCAAGCACATCATTGTATACAAAAATCTTTTGTACAATTTTGACATTTCTACTTTTTTGTTGTTGTTATCGTTATAGATATAGATATGATAAAAAAATAAACATGAAGAATATACAAAAACAAGCACTGCCAAATTCACAGGCTTTTGAAAATCCCAAAAACTAGTACCTACTTGTATATTATGAGTGTTTGTACATTTCTATTGTTTTGTTTTTGAAAGTTGAAGGAACTAAGTTTCTATCAACACCACCCCATCATCATGATGAGAGAGGTGTAGCAGGAGCAGAAGATAGTAATAATAAATGAACGGACTATGTTATTTGGGACAAAGTATGAGCATAGTGCAAATGAAGGAATTTCATTTGTTCGAACTATAACAATGGAATATTAAATATACAAAAAATAAAAATAGAAAAAGATTTGTCACTTGGAAATAATAAATAGGTAGGTACATATTTTTGTTGATATTGGAATTGTGTACTTTATTGTCGTTTTTATATTTGGATTTGGATCGTGGTGAAATGAGAGCTCATAAAAATGTTTGACATTTTTTTTTTTCAGTGCTGGCATTGAGGCTATATAATAGAAGTTCAAATAAAATAATAATATTTTTTTTAATTAAAGCTTGATGAGAAAACTTTGATTGATATAGTTTTTTATATCTTAGTGGAGTTATGTGCATCAACCTAAATTGTAGTTCTTTTGTCGTTATATTTTTCAAGTACTGAAATTTCAAAATTGCCTTCTGTATGAATATGTATTAAAGTGCAAGTCGTCAAATACACGGGTTATTCTAGTTTTCCACATAAAAACAATAGAAATCATTTTGTTTTAACGATCATTGTCTCTATAATCATAACTCTGAAAAATAGCTGCTTTACAAGGTAAGGTTAGATTAGGTAAATAAGCGATTTATTTAGTTTTCGCTACACATAGATCTTTAAAAATCGATACTCAGAAAGTTTTACAACAGCTTGAAAAATGATTCTATCATTTTATACCCATTTAGGAGTTTTTCATAAACCTTAAGAGACTATTACTGCAAAATCTTTGAGTTCTTCAAAATTACTGAAAATTATTTCTTAATATGTACCTTGTGTGGAACAATGTTGGGCATCGTTATAGTTACACCCTCTGTATATGTCAGGATCTTCGTGTGGTGGCCCAACAGGTAATCGTAGAGACTTTTTATCGTGGAGCATAATCGAACAGGATTCTGTGCTGTCAAATTTGGACCATAATTTCCATACTGTGATTTGGTGCAGCTTTTAAGGCTATTCTTTAGTATTTGGCTACCACGATGTTCATCTTGGCAATAATAACTCTTAAGTTTCGATTTGATTGTGGTGTCAGGAATCGAATTTAATTTTGCTTGACTATAAATGATACTGAGACCTTTTTCGCAGCATCTATATCTGCCTTGGTTTGATCGTGGAGTCTGAAGGAATTGGTGATATCAGGGTTTTCCGAGAAGATACCTGCACCTACCCCAGCATCCGTTTTGAAGTTCGGACATTGTTCTGTGTAATCTGTGATCGAAGTAAAGACTTACTTTGCCTACTTTGCTATTATAATGTAGGATTTTCTTCTACATAATAAGAAAAACTAGATTTTCATCTTTCATATTATTGATAGTTCGAGTGTAAGAACTGTCAGTTTTGTGAATGACGATAGCGACGTTTATTTCGACGTCCATACCCTAAGAAACAGAAGATATATCGACTTCAAATAAATGTTGTTATACAGATAATAATACGGAAAGATGCATAAAGGGCTCTCAAGTAAATTGCGTGGGTGGTTTTTTTTTTATCATATCAGTTTAAAAAAATGTTCAAATGGTAGACATGTGCATTTAAGAGGACACAAGCCTCCATAAGTTTTTTTCTCAAAACCCACCTCTGTCCATCAACTCCTACTCTCAACTCCCCGCAGTGAACATCGGGTGCTTAGTACCTCAACTGGAGATTTGGCTCTAACCCCAGTTGAAAGTTGTTGGGGGCAGCAAACGAGAGATGGGGAGAGGTGTTTCCATTCCAAGGCACCTCTCCTTATCCAGACGGCAGCTGACGAATTCTCGAGATGGAATCAACGGTGGTGTCTACAGTTCAAGTAAGGTTGAGCTACTTAGTAAACACCTTATAGGGCTTCTTCGACATATTCGGAGCCCAGGCCTGTAAGGAGTGGTTTACCCGGCTCCCCTTCCTTGGAGTTATACTAAGGATCTGACTCTCCAGGTTGGGGTTTGTGCCGTCGGGATGACTTCCTGGCCACGTAAAAAATACCTTAAGTTTCGAAGCACCAACGGATGGATACGGACGGATTTACTGTTGACAAACCAAGCAAACGAAATAAGGACAACGAACTTTAGGTCTGTAAGTGGAGTGTTATCCCTTAACAGACCACGTGCAGCTGAACAATTAGCGGAAGCTCTAAACTGCTGCAAGGCAGCAAGAAGTTCGATGGGATGGACCGGGCAAACACAAATTAAAGGACTGCGATGTATACTTAGGCAAATGCTACCGAGAACAAAGACGGGGTCTCTTTGGGTGTGGATTTGTTGTTGGAAGCGAGCGCATCACGACAATCCACATCAAGACTAAATTCTCCAACATAAGCCTAATATGCACGCATGCCCCAACAGAGGAGAAAGATGATAACACCAAATACATATTCTTCGAGCTTTTGGACAAGACTTATGAGTAGTGCCCTGGCTATGACATTTAAATTGTCTTATAGGAGATTTTCAGCCTTAGCTATTAAGAGAAGATCTCTTTGATGGCACAATCGGTAGATACAGCCTGCACGACACCACCTCCAACAACGGATTCAAGCTGATTGATTTCGCTGCGGGGCGAGACATTCTGGTAGCTACGAGTAGTACGTAGTTCACACATCTCAATATCCACAAGGGGACATGGAAATCTCCTGATCAATCAACTGTCAACCAGACTGACCACATTGCGATCGATGCACGACACTTCTCCAGTATCCAGGATATCCGAACAAAAAAAAACAAGGAAGTACTGTGAGAAGGTTCGACGTTAGACGGCTATAATCGCAAGAGACTGCCATGTCCTTCTCCGATCGAGTTTCTAGTAACCTTTTAAGGAGTCCTATGCTGCCTGCATTAAGCATTGAAAACCAGTGGCAACATTGCCTTGCAGCCATCAGAGATGCCGCCTCTAAAGTGCTAGGTTTCAAACGGTCACAACAGCGGAACCTCTGGTTTGATGACGAATGCCGGCATGCGCACGAAGTGAAAAAAGAGGCATACAAAACGGTGCTAGACAGACAAGCTAGGTCTCGTATGCACAGATGGAGAATGGAGAAGAAGATATAACGACGAATTGTACGGGCTGTACAGCTTCACTGACCTAGTTAACAGAATTAAAGTCCAACGGCTTAGATGGCTAGGTCATGTAGAGCGAATGCACATCAACGCTCCAGCCCGGAAGGTCTTTCAATCCAATCCCGAGGGACGGCGCAGTAGAAGAAGACCGCGACTCAGGTGGCGCATGCAGGTGGGTGAAGACCCAGAAGAACCAGAAGAGATATCGACTTCAAATAATTTTGTTATAAAGATAATAATAACGCAGAAATATGCAGAAAGGACTCTCAAGAATATTGCGTTCGTGGTTTTTACCATAGCAGTTGATCCTAGAAATGGAACCAAAACTTTAATAGACCATATTCTACTTAACAAAGATTACATTGTAATAAATGCAGCTGTAATTGATAATGGTATTACCGATCACTGAGCAATTATCTTTTTTGAAAAGTATACAAAAAATGAATAATTCCATTTTCTTCATGCATCTCTAGCTCAAGAGTTAACCAGCTTATTAGAGAAGAAAATTGAGAGAAGTTTGACACAGTGGAAAGTTCAATATTTTCATATGCAACTAATGTCACTGAGATTGAAAACATTCTCGATACACTTGGAGAAAATAAGGCTCCAGGATTTGATTGAATCAAAGCAATTGATATAAGAAGCTATAAGAATGTCTTTTCTCCTATTCTATGCAAATTAATTAATTTGAGTATAACTCAATCAAAAATTCCATCTCCTTTAAAAACAGCAGTTGTAAGGCCGATTTACAATGGAGGCGCAAAGAACCAACTTAACAACTACATGCCTATATAAATTCTTCCAGTTATTGAAAAATGTTTGGAAGGTGTGATTGCCAACAGCTTGCGAGGTTTTGTTGACAAACATGCATATATTCAAGAAGCCAGTACGGTTTTTAGAAGGGTAAAATAATAGAAAAGTTTCTTTGTGATTTTGCGAATTGTGTCAACAAAAGCTAAAATAGGAGACATCACGTATTAGTAATCTTCATGGACTTCAGTAAGGCGATTGACACATTAAATCACTCAAATCTTATTAAAGCTCTAAGAAGTATTGGAATTCTTGGCTTTATGGCTGATCGGATGACAGAATATCTGCAAAACAGAACATTTTATGTTAAAATCAAAGATGCTGTGCGTGAGAACAAAAATGATGAGATGTGGAGTTCCACAGGGCTCTACACTGGGACCAATTTTGTTTTTCTTATACACTAACGAATTGCTATGACGCTTCAAACAGAGTATTCCCTTCGCTTTTGCTGATGATACGCTATTTTCGTTCGCCATATTTCTCTTGATACGGTAGCAAAGATAATTCAAGAAGAATTCAACATGGCAGTTAGATGATGTCATGAAAACGACTTAGTAATGAATGCATCAACAACAAAAATGATGCATATCAGAAGTCCACAGTTTAAACGGACAAAACAAAAGATTTATTTACAGAATGAGGAATGCAATAAAACGCAAAAAAATGCATGGAATTAGTAAGCAACTACAAAACACATACAAATTGACCTAATGCAAAAACTCCTAAATGCAGCCATAAAACAAATTAACAACAACTATCGCCAAACGTATGACAAACTTTTTAAGCCACACAAGTTGAAGATATTGTTATCAGTTAGGTTCGCATCTCGGCCTCTTTTTTTAGTATTTAAAGTCAACCTTTATTTAAGGTCAACCTTGGTAAATTTAAACAGCATTTTTTTTGTCATCCTTGAGTCGTCATCGGTTAAAGATTTAATAATAAAATCAGCCTGAGCTTTAAGATTACTTGTTAAGAGTTTTGGTAATCCTGTTTCCAAGTAGATTGCATAGTTTGGTGTGTTTCGAGGTAAGTTGAACAGTTTTTTATGAAATTTCTGCACCCCAGACTTGACATGCGTAACAGAGCGTTGACTTTACTACCGCTTCGTATATCTTATACTTGGCGGAAAGAATTATTCTACTATAAGTAAATACTTTTCTCCATGTAGAATTCAACAAGCTTTGTGAAGTATTAGCCTTTCCTCTTAGATGGTTGCTAAAGTTCAAATTGTGGGTAAGTTTTACGCCAAGATATTTAATTTAATTGGTAACTTCTAGTAGATTTCTATTGAAGTACCACCTCTTCACGTTTTGACTTCGGGAGGAGCCCGAAAACACCATGACCTTAGATTTGTACGTATTAATTGGTAGTCCGCATCTGTTGCAGTAAGATGCTAATCCGTTAATTATTAATTGTATGTTTTCTGATAATTCAAACAGAAGTTCCTTTTATCATTAATTGATCTTATTTGTTCAAAAACAGATTGTGACATAGCTATGTTATTGTGGTGTTTAAATGCTTTTGGGTTTCTATTGCTTTTCGGTCGCAAACTTGAGGGATTTTATTGGTTTAATTTAGTAAACTGATTGTTATCTTCAAGTAAAAGTTCATTTAAAATTTTATCTCTTAGTTTAACAGACTTAAAACTTATAAATATTCAAGAGCGATTTTGTACATAAACAATGCACTTTTACGGCAGAGTTGTATTTTATAAAAAAAATATTGTTTACAACATTTAATAATTTTTTTTATAAAAATCTAACAATCAGTTTTTTCATACAAAATAAAAACTTACAAACAAATTTCCCCAAAAAGGTAAATATCGATGTTCGGTTTATAATAGAAAACATTGACTTTAAAATAATTTCATTCATCCAATTTGTATTTGTTTATATAAGAAATAAAAACTTTTAAGAAATGCTTCTAAAATTTGTAAAAATCGGTTAACGGCTAAAAATCTTGTTCAGAAAAATAGATTTTGAAATCATTTCATCATATGCAAAATATTGTTATTAATTTTAAATTTTTTTAAATAATTTAACTGATAAATTTTTTAACAAATCAAGAAAACCTAAAAACGTTTAAGCAATACAAATCGACAGGCGGGATGGGAAGTTATCAGTTAGGTTCGCATCTCGGCCTCTTTTTTTAGTATTTAAAGTCAACCTTTATTTAAGGTCAACCTTGGTAAATTTAAACAGCACGTTTCAAATAAAAGACTAAATAATATTTATTTAATATCCCAGGCATCCGATTTATTGATAATTTTTATATTACATCCTTGTGTACTTACGTACCCACGACAAGTATACGCAGACTTCTCAATTATTCCTTAAAATGATCTCAAAAATAACCTACAACACACTTGATGTCAATAAATTAAAGACTTATAATGAGTAAAATTCTATGTAACGCCCAGAGTAAAGGAAGTTAATATCAATAAATGTCACACAAGTAACCTCATCAAGTAATATCTCATCCCAAACGTCAGATTTAATGATTTTCAGTATACACGTCAGTTGTTCTATATATTTGTGAGTGTATGTATGTATGTACTCATCTTAGCACTAGACGCGATCCCCCAAACCCATAAACGCAGACTCTTGATTTGACAATTTATATATGTAAGTCAAAATCCTTATATATATATCTATACACACACCCTGAAACAAACACACACACACATACGTAAACAAATAAATTATTCTTGTTAGAAGTGACATCTTATTTCGTTTACAGTCACCCTCTTCGTAGTCGTCTTCGTCATTATCCTTGTCGTCCTTGTCATCTTGCTTGTCAGCTTATTTTCGCTTTCCCAAACCAAACCAAACCAAACCAAAGCAAAACCCCACCGCCCGGAACTGCAAATGTGGCTTGTTGATGTTCGTTTATCATTTAACGTCTTTTTCCACATCCCCATCAGCGGATTTTAAATTTTATTATTTCACAAAAAAAGGACAAAAAAAATTAAAATAATAATAATACAAATAAACCTGGCCCTAACCAACATCATTGCAACCAAGTGCATACTTTACTTTGCATTGCAGCTCCCAGGGATCGCAGAAGATGCTCCTTCAGCTTCATTTGGGATGAAATTTATATGACAATGCATCTCGAAAAACGTAAGAGCCACTTTTCGTCGTCGTCGTGTCGTCGCTCTTCGTCGTTGTCGTGTGCCATTTTAATGCGCTGCATTCTGTAGTTTTATGATAAAGACCCAAAAGGCATAGATACTCTTATACACTCACTCATCCTCAACATCATACCACATATCCTATATATAGAGGTATACCTACTCATATAGATGGAGGCTACATATATATTAGCACTAGGACTAGAGTTAAGGATCTACATTGATGATGATGACGATGATGATGTTTCCACTGATGTTGCTGGCCCTGGATGAGGAAAGCTGAAAGAACCTGTGTATATACGCGCCGTGAACAATTATAATGCAAATGAAAGTTGAATAACTCTACATCCCTGGCAGGCAGGATGTGTCCTAATAATGCTACTATACTGTTGCTGCGGCTTCTATTACTGCTGCCGCTTTAGCATGCTGCCTCCTCCTTTTCCTCCTCGTGATGTAGTCGCTTTAGTTTCTAAACCAAGGACATGATATCAGTGTTTTTAGTTTTCTGTTATGTGATATTTTTATATAGACATGTTTTTTTTTTGTTAATTTTCTTTTTCTATGTTATCCTTGTGGGAACTAGGTGAGATTTTGAGTTGAATTGGTTTTAAGAAGAAGGAGCAGCGCATGTGTGATTGTGCTTAGAAATTCCTTAAGAATAATATTGTCCAACGGAAGGAAAGACATAACTTACCTAGCCCAAACCCGATTCTTCATGGATGTGGGATATTTTTGTAGTATTTCCTTATTTTTGAGTTCGCCGATGAGAAGGATATTTCTGTATGTTGTTATCCTTTAACCAAAAAGGGAAATTTTCTCTTTTTATAGATGGGAATAATATTTTTTCTCCATCGAGGTGGAAAATTCGAAGATGGTGTGGTGAATTTTATCATGTTGGACAAGATATAGGGGAATATATATCCTTGAATTTTTTTTGAAGCGTGAATGTCCTTTTAAGGGGAAAATACCATCCTAAATATAAGATGAGAGTTTTGCACTCTGTCAGTAGAATACATTGGCCTACATATTAATAATATGGAGGATTTGCATTTTTTGTTGTTTTTGATTTGTGGGTCATTAGCTGTGATGCACTCATATTTAGCTGTTGAACTTTTGTTTAAATAATATTTTGAAGGTTATAAAGGAAAAGTTTTTCGACTTAGGTATTAGACAAATGTTAGAAGCACAAAGTCGGCAGGCAGAAAAATAGCTAGGCACTTAAAAAGTAGAAAATTCGAGGAAAAAAGGTCGGAGACTAGACCAAATTAAATATTCCAAATATTCTGTATATGTAAGCGGTGTCGGGTGCTCTTACCTTTAGAGGTTTAGAAACTCCGATAGGCTATTAAAAAACTTAGCTTTGTCACTAATGACTTGTGACCATGTTCGTTGTTATGATTTAAAGACTTTGATGTGTTACTTTTTAAGAAAGTATGTGAAACCTTTTTTTATATAATAAGCACACACTCAAGGGGATATTATTACCCTTAATATGCAAAGGCACAGTGTGAGCACTAGAAAAAGGATAAAGGGTTTAAAAGGAGATGTAGGTGCACATTGGTTTTGAATTCTTGAATGTTGCAATGACTAGGAAAGACAGAGTGTGGTAAGGTATTCCACATTCACGTGGTACGGCTAAAGAACGAATCTATGTTTTTGACAGTACGCCCGAAGTTGGACTCGAGGGTATACTGATGAGCATTCCTAGAAGCGTGAGTGTTACGGTTGAATTGTTTAAGGGAAGAATGCAGCTGGCTATTTCATTAGAGCATAAGCCGATAAAATATCGGTAAAATAGGGTGAGACAAGAAGGTGTGAAATATTTCTTGCATCGCCTAAGGAAACCTAAACACCTTGCGGCATTTTTGGCGACATCGCGTATGTGATCGTTCCACAAGAGGTGGTTGGTGATACACATACCGAGAGTATCGAGATGTTCAGTCTCCTCGATGCAAGTGCCATTCATGGATAGTGGCAAAAGGGGATAACTCGCTTTAACGATACAAGACAGTATTGGGGTTTCAAAGCATGAAATTCCACGCGGTTTTTAATCCCAATTGTACAATGCTGTTTAGGTCGGAATTTAATGAGCTTATTATGTTTTGTCGTTGCAGATTCACATCCAAAGAAGAGGGATGTGAGTCTGAAAACGAATATGAAAATCTAAGAGTACTATCGTCAGAGAACAATATATTGGATTAGAAGTTGCAGACAGGAGATCATTAATAAAATTTAGAAAGAGTATTGGAGATAAAACGGAACCATGGGGCACATCAGCATTTATTTTATGGACTTAAGACTTGAATCCACCCATGGTACTTGTATTGAACGATCCGAAAGGTAATTACTAATCCAAAGAAGCAGGGACTCAGGCAAACCGAAAGCACGCATTTTCGATAAGAGAGCCTGATGCCAAACCCTATCAAATGCTTTTGAAATATCTAGTGCAATAATCTTACTCTCCAAAGCTATGTAAAGATTTGTTCCACTGTTTGGTGAGATGAACCATGAGGACACCAGTGGACCTATTGCTACGAATGCCGTACTGACCATCATTAAGAAGCTTTCGATCTTCAAGATATTTCTTGAGCTGATATTTAATCAGAGTTTCCATGACCTTGGACAGAAGGGACGTAAGCGCAATCAGTCAATAATTAGAGGGTAAGGAAAATTCGCCTTTTTTGGGAATGTGCTATACAAATGCAGTTTTCCATCCTCTCGGAATGAGAACTGAGGAGTAGGACAGATGAAAAAGCTTACGCAGTGGTTTTGCCAGCGTTGGAGAACACTTCTTCAGAACAATAGGTTCCCCTGGTCCGGATGGTATCCCCGCCACAGTACGAGTTCGAAAAAAGATTGGTCCCATAGAATAACTAATTCGACCAAGTACAGAAGAAGTCATAACACTCACTGGCAGCGTTGAATTGGAGGCGATCTGCCTAGCAAAGAGATAAGCTTTCTCTAGAGAGCTAACAAAAGGAGTGTCCTTGAGCGTAGGAACCGATGAAAAGGAAGAATTCCTTATGTTTTTTACAAATGACCAAAAATTTGTACTGCCTTTGGGACCTTGCAGTATTTTTTTTGTGAGCTGTCGGGAATTCGTAATGTTTTTTGCTACTAAGGAAAAAAGCCTTTATTCGATTTCAAGAGAAAATCTCATAATTGTTATCAACAGTTTCAAACCCTACGAACATGTTTCTCTTAATTTTCCATTCTATAGAAAAACAATTATAACATAAAATCGAGCTTTTAGCATTAAATGAACCAGTAGTACGGGTTTTTCTCTATAATAGTTTAAAGTGCTAAGAATTTCCCATATCCGATAATTCATAAAAAAACATTTTATTGCAAAGAGGATTAAGATCGACAAAATTTACCTGGTTTTTCAGAGAAATACGATTTCAAAAATAAAATGTTTTCAAAGATAAAACTTTTAAAATATATTTATTTATAACTTTTAAGTAGTCAACTATAATAATATCCATAATTTGTTTCATTTTACTTATTTTATGGACACGTTAACATAAACATAACAAAACTATTATGTTTTTCAAATATTATTGTTCATGATAGTTTCAAGAAGAATAGTCTAAGTCGTAAGTTTTCAAGGTCAAGGACGATGTTTGCATTTTCTCCTACTATAATGAGAGCTACTAAGATCAAGACTTTGGTTTCGTTAAAGATCGAACACGAATTTTTAACCAATTGTCAGATTTTTAACTCAAAGGTTTAAATTACTACCAAATGATACCATAACCAAGCCTTTAACGGGGACAAGGTCGACTTTTCAACGTTTGGTGATTAAATTTAAGTTAGTAAATAGTAAGCCAACACCAACGAAAGATCCACCGAAAAAATCGCCACTGTTCCTAAACGTGTGCCTCAGAATCCTGAACAGTCATTTCCGCGTCGCTCACAAGAACTTGAAATGTACAAGACTAAAACATGGCGAATTCTACGTCGTGAATTGAGTCTCAAATAAATAAATTTAGTAGCGCAACAGTCCGTTGAGAACTAAAGCCTTGGGACTTACAACTTCATCCCTGTGTGCGAGTAAGTCAGTTCAAAGCCGAATCCAAACGGCTAATTTGAGAAAGCGTTTTTTAAAACCGGACGAAGTGGACAAAAATCAATGTTTTGAAAGTAATGTAATTTGTTTAATAATTAAATAAAACCGTATTTCGCTTCAGATAAGACATTTGTTTACGTCCCTGTCACGCCCACTTTTACCAAAAGTTAATTAAATGAAAACTTTTGTACAAAAGTGATTACAAGTATTAAGACTGTGGCAAATTAAAAAGTTACATACAAATATAATGCCAAATCCGCCCACTGCCACACCCATATATTAGCTGCAAACCAAACATTTCAAATTTTAGGATTATTCGGATGCACAAAAGTTATACTACGGATATTGAACAACCACAAAATATATAAGAATAAAAGATTTTCTGAAGTATATACGTAAGGGTCATTTTTATTGCTTGTATAAATAATATCATCCGCTTTCATATAAGGCCCGATATCACTCTGGTTCGCTTTCGAAAGCCTTGTATCTTTTTTTCTCATAATTGATATAAAAGGATCATAAAAGTAACGTGTTCAAAACATCTTTTTTTATTCACCCGGGATGATTTTGTCGTATGAAAAAGGCGATTTCTGCAGAACTCCATATGACTTGCTTCTAAAGCCTCTTCAGAAAGTTGCCCTATAGGTATTTTGAAAGATGAAATTAAGGAATTGATAACCGAACGCATGACATTATATTTTTTTTTCAGAAAGATCAAGATCTAAATATAAAGCCAATGCCTCTCTGGTGTTAATACTAGCTTATTTTCTTTTTCATTACCTTCACCACTTGATAACCGCTTCGACATTTTTGCGCAAAATCTATTGCTCTTCAGTAGACTTAGATTTTAGTAGCTCAGAAACTCCACGTTTTTGGTTTTCTGAGATGGATCAGAAAATTTTTTGAGCAGTCTTCCACGGCTGGTACACGGTTTTTCAACATACTCTGCATTTTCTAAAAAATTAAGAATGCTTTTTGGCAGATTGGAAGAATTTTTCAACCAAACTACGTGGCGTCTCGCAAAAAGAGAGCGGTTTCGTGAACAATCCTTCCACCTATACGTTCTAAATTTTTGGGCTGATGTAGAACAAGCCATCTACGTCAATGATCAACGCTATGTGTCCATGAAATCTCTTGGACTTAATTGGATGATATCAACAACGAAGATATGTAGTTTCAGTGTCAATAGGATAGCGCTACATGCCACACAGCTCAATAAAGCGAGCTGTTTCATGACTTAGTTATCCAACGCCAAATCGACTAGCGACCACGTTAACAACTGCTGCTCTCAAACACAACACAATCGATGCCATCGGTCAAATTCAGCAATATTTTTGCTCCAAGTCATTGAAAACCAAATTTTCGAATGCTTTCTACCCAGTGAAGCCAAAACGGCCATTTAAACGATGTTACACAGGGACACTATATCATTTAAATGGCCACCAGTCGAACTGATCGATCGATTCTTTTAAGGTAATTTTCGACCACGTCTTGACACATATTGGCCAGTATCTTAGGTTGTAACAATTTGTATGCGTTATGCGATATAGTTAAGGGACAAATTTTTTAAGCATAATTCATGTAGGCCTTAAGGTGACAAGGAATGCGGACTCAAATAAGGAAGAAGTAAAGTGTAGTACCTTTCAGATAGGATGTGGAAATGTTAAAGTAGAAGACTAGCATAGCAGCGTCACAGTGACGAACAATTCTGGATATTGGTTCAAAGTGCCCGTAATCAGTGCGGTGATGAAGGATATAGAAAACGGAGACAGATCGCCCATTAACAATTGGTGAGCAAATAATATATCAGCGTTTTTGCGTCTAACACATAAGGGCTGCAAACCTATCAGTTTAAGTCGATCGGCATAAGGAGGCAAGTTGGATGTATCATCCCAGGGGAGGCCACGTAAAGCAAATTGAACGAAACATCTTTGAACATTTTCAATTCTGAGTGAATATTTTTCCTTAAATGGACACCATACTTGGCATGCATATTCAATATGAGGACTAACTAGGGAAATGAAAAACGCTTTAGTTACATAGAGGTTGGAAAACTTTTTTTGACCATCTCTTAACAAAACCGAGATATCTATTAGCTTTATAAATAATTTGGTAAAAATGGGGATGGAAATTCAGGTGTTTGTCACACATAATACCAAGATCTCTAATAGAATCGACTACGTTGACGGCGTCATTAATAAAGTAGCATACTCTATGAGATGGGATTTGTTTGTGCGAAAAGGTCATTTGTTAACATTTACCAATATTTAAGTCTAGGAAATTATGCATGCACCAAACAAAAAAGATATTAGTATCATTTTGTAAAAGTAAGGAATCAGATGGTGTTGAGATAATTTTAAAAATGTTCTTGTCATCCGCAAACATAAAGATAACTGAGTTTTTTTTTTATTTTGGATAGACATTGTTAGCAAGTAAGACAAAGAGTAGGAGTTCAAGGTGACTACCTTGTGGGACTCTAGAAGTTGCATGTATGGAACTGGAGACTGAGTTACAGAAGAGGACTCTATAAGTTCTATTCGACAGGTAGGCTCCAGCTTATAAATATAGATTGAAAGTCTAGGGCTCAAAGTTTAAATTAAATTATCTTATCAGATATTTTTTCAAATGCTTCGTTGTTATCAGTGTATACAACATCAACTTCATCACCATTCACGAGGGCTGACAAAACTTTGGATATAAATTCATTTAAGTTAGTCGTAGTTCATCTACCTTTAAGAAAACCATGTTGATCAGGGGAGAATAAGAGGTTGCAATGAAAATAAACGGAATCATGTTAATCTTTCAAGTAGTTTTGGGATGCATGAAAGTTTCGCAATAGGTCTATAATTGTTAATTTCAGTTTTATTGCCTTGTTTATGAAACTTAAACATAAATGAAACTTTCCATATATGAGGAAAGAGAGAGTTCAAAGAGTTCAGTTTGAGGCTTTGACAGAGAATGCATGAAAGAGAGGCTTGAGTGCAACCATATAAATAACTAAAGATGTTCAATAGAGGTCTGCAATGAATGTCTTGAAACCAGTTTCAAGACATTCACTTTATTTCAAGTACACTTCCATATTATATACACTGCTTGAAACTAAAATGAATTAATCGTCGTATATGTTATTACTGCATGAGTCTTGTACCCATTTCAAACCAAGTCAGCTTTCTTAAACAAGAGATATGTGAGAAATGGCTGTTGAGAAAAGCAACAGATTAAGCATTAAGACATGATTGATGATGGAAAGTATAGATATCAATAAAACAAATAAATCAAATAACACATTTTTAATTAATTTATTACAAACTAAATTTCCACGCACCGGACCTCATTAATTGTGTCTTAGTGTGCGTGTTTTCACCCACACTAAGAATTACTTTATGATATCCGTTTCCGGTTTAGTTTGTAGGCAAACCAATATAGCTACCGAGGATTTATATCTTTACTAGAGTGTTTTTGCTCTGTTTGCTGTCTGTTATTGTTTCATTAAATGCATTCAGTGTACCCAGTGTACTCAGTGTACTCAGTGTATTTCCATAAGTTTACATTGCACACCTTTCGCTCAAATCAAGCACTCAAGAGAGCGAGAGAAAGAAAACAGTGTACACATTTTGCAATCAGGTGATCGAGTAGAATACACCTCCTGCTTTTTATAGTGTGGTACTCGTATTCACAGTATACTGTGTTGAGAAATGACAATGAATAGTGTACACTGAAGTAGTGCACAAGTTATGAGAAAGCAAATGAATGCATTCATGCAGGCCTTTAATGTTCAATATAAGATTTGCTAAAGTATTTAGCAAATAGATCTGTTATAGTTGTTGGGTCTGAGGAGATAATGTTGGAAAATTTTATTGAAGGTGAAAACTCGTCAGAAAACCATTTGGTTTAGGAATTGGTTATATTCTCTTAATTCAGAGAATGAATTATAGGCGAGAAGATAGTTGTTATGGTCAGTATCAGATTTGGACTGTAAAAAGATCTTTCGAAGCTGGTTACGGATGCTTCTTAGGTTACGGATCTCTCTGTTGTACCAAGGGGGTGAAGAGGTGATATATTTTGTACGAGAGAGCGGTACTGATTCTTTAATACAGTATGAGAGATTCAAATAAAACCAAATTGTAAGGGCCTCTACTGTTGAGTGGTGGGAACTTAATTACAAATTGGCTAAAATAAGAAGTCTGTTGAGTTTGGAGAAATCAGCCCTACGAAAATCATCACGGTAATTCTCCATTTCAAAAAAAATATTTCAAATTCGATGGAGAAGGAGAAGGCTCACGGATTACTTGGATGATATTGGTATTAATAACTTGCATTGTGTTCAGATTATTGGAATAAGAAACGTACCCTTATAGGCTCCCCCCAAGAAAAAAGTAAAACAAAGTATAGATTTGGCAATGCACCTTGTTTCATCAGAAATCGTAGTAAAATTCAAGCTACTCTATAAAGAAGGGGATCGATGAAGCGCTTTCAATCGCTGAATTAATTGAACCTTGCAAACGAATTTTGTTAAAAATAAATAAGGTGGCACAACAGTCCGTTGAGAACTAGGGTGTACTGACTTACCACTCTAAACCATTCCTGTTCGCTAGTACTTTTTTCAGGGATGGAGAGGACCTACAGTTTTAAGCCGAATCCGAATAGCTTATTTGAGAAAGTACTTTTCATGACAAGAATTACTCTTGGAGGATTTGTCAATTCCTTGCAAGAGGCAATACCCATAAAAAACCTTAGGTGGCACAGGCAAGGATTGAACCAAAGACCTCTGGCATGTCAGTCCAATGAACTTACCATCTTACCACGGGCACTACGAATTTCGTTAGTAACCTTAAAATAACGACATAGTTTTTTTATATTATCTTCGACGAGATTAATTTGAATTCAAGGCACAAAATTGAAAGCTAAATAAAATACATCAAATACGAAAATATATGTGTATCAAACATTTCAAAGTGAAGTTAAGTTAGGTACTTACCCATTTTATTACGTAATTTTTCAATTATACCGCCAACCAGCCGACTCAAAGAATTTACTTTTTTGCATTACCGAGACAGACCGCAAGACGCGACGCGATGTCAATATTAAAATTTAAATAATTTTACGAAAAATGCTGCACATTTTTAAACGAACAAAATTTAACTTTAAAAGACACTTATCATATTTTATTTACATTTTTACTGCACAATAAAAATAATTTTCATTCTTTTAGACACGAAATAATTATCAGAGACTAAATTCAAATTTTCAAACTAAACCGCCAATTTACTAAAGAACACTACCGAACCACCAAAAAAAAATGAACAGGCAACGACGTGTTGGGTGAAAACACGAATTGAATTGAATTCTAATTCACATTTAACAATTTTACAAAAAATACACATAATATCGAAATTTATTGATATATTTTTACATAAAATGAAAGGAAAACACTTACTCAATAATTTGATTGAATTTTATCTACCGCACATTAAAAATAAATATTTTAATTAAATTTTTACTTCGACACAATTCGAGACGATCGCGAGCAGAAGAACTTTACAAATGGCAAACTGTTACTGCCGATTTCCGGAGAACAGAGAGAAAGAAAGAAAGGAAAAGTAATTGCAATGCAATGGCGACTTACTTGATGCATTCGTTGTATAAGAGAGAGTGCACCACCGATGGATGCAATGAAAACTTTGGTATTAGCTTTTTCTTTGTTCTTCTTATTTGTTTTAATGGGATATTGGTAAATTATGAAATGACAGACAATTAATAGCCGCGTTCATCGCACCTTCTTTTTTGGGTTAAAGTGGATTGAGGGATCGAATCCAAATTCAGATTTCAATCCAGTTTTATATGTAGCTACGGTAGATTGAATTCAGATGGAATGTAAGTGACATATTTTTTAAATAATTTTATATAAGAAAGGTTTAAATATAATAAAAAAAAAACAACGTGCAGCAGAAATAAAACAAATAAAATAAAATCATATTAAAAAAGAGTTTGGGGTTCAACCCACGGTGTTAACTTTGCATTATTGCTCTTACAAATATTATTACTTTACAAAATTGTCAATTGAGGAACTCTAAGAAAATAAGTAATAAATAAATAAAGTTTAAGCTGTTTTTGGTGATATTCTGGACGTTTACTAAGTTAGTGAAGTATTTTTGTTTTTAGTTTCTTGTATTTTAACTTTTTCCCAAAACCTGTGTCAAGTCAAAACAATTTTATTAAACAAAATATTAGCTTAAAGTTGTTTATGGTACTATATTATTAAAGTAGTCCTAAGCAAATTATTGTTTTTACTATAAGCTTTTTTTGCCAGAGTTTCATGATTACATTTATTTATTTACAATACAAGCGGCTCGGTATACGTATAATAAAAAAATAAATAATGGATAAACAATGTTTTTAGTTCTTCCATTTTGAGCATGAATAAATAAACAGTTGGAGGTACAGGCAACATAAAGTGTGGAGAGAGATGCAGAAGTTGTGGGGCTGAAAATGAATTCCTACAAAACAAAAATGATCAGCCTTGGAACCCGGTGATCCTCTCAAATAAATAATTACTCGCAACCGGTGGGAAAAGTGGAGTACTTTCAATACCTTGGAAGTATCGTTTCCATTGAAGGTGGAACCGAACAAGACGTCATCTGCCGCATCGGCAAAACATAAGCGGCGTTTGGTATGCTGTCAAAAATTTGGAGAAATAACTCTTTCAGCTATAAAGAACAAAGCTACGACTGTTTCGCACAAATGTCGAATCTGTGCTTCTTTATGGGTACCTACAGCACTTGGAAGGTTACTTCAGCCATAATAAGAAAGCTGCAAACCTTCGTGAATACATGTCTTCGTAACATCCTAAGGATTTTCTGGCCAAACCGTATATCAAATGAGGTAACTCATAGAACATATGAATTTTTTCTTTATCTAGATTTCTTTAGCTTGAAAAATTTGAAGATATGATACGATGGTCTAATGTGCCTAGAAGGGGGAATACACTGGATTGCGTATTTGTTGACATTTGTTGACGTTTCGAAGTCTCTAATATAAATGTTCATGGTCTTTAACAGATCAGTTTGTTTGGATATAAGTGTTTATTCGTACCTACAAACTTTAGGGATTGTATTAATGGGAAGTTATCGAGGCCTATAATTTTGTTTAATAGCTATAATATGACTTGAATTTTTTAAAAGCCTCTTCACTTCTTCAATATCGAAAAAACAAAATTAATCAGATGTGAATATCTCTAGTCATTTTTAAGATTCCAGAAACCTAGAGTCATCACAAAATGTCAGTATTTTAAGTTCATCCAATAGGGAATAAATGTAAAACTATTTAGTTTCTCCTAAAAATATTAAGATAAGTTTTAAGTGATTGCGAAAGAACCTAATTTGAATAAATAAATGCAAGTGATGTGCTTAGCAGAAAAAAATGTCTTTCAAAATTGTTTTTGTTTCCACAGCCACAACAAAGACAACTTAGAAGTTTTTAAGTCATGTTGTCTATATTCTGTACATTTATCCCCGACTAATTAATAAGAAGTCAAGATGTAATGTATACGTGCACCTACTAAATTTTCATTCCTTCCAGGATCTTGAAAAAAAACTCCGCCTAAGATAAACAACAAATTTTAACTTTATGAAAGGGACAGCAATTAAGAGCCCAACTCTGACACCTTTTAATTGCCCCATAGTATCTTTTCCTCAATCACTTTTCACTTCACTTTCCACTTGACTGACAGTCTCATTGGTTTTTTTTTGTGTGACTCTCAATGGATTTCTTTTCTTCTCCTTGTTCTTCAAGCCATCACTATCAACTACCAAATGGAATATGGAAAAAGGGGGGACTGACATGCTAACAAAGGTATACAAAGATGTATCTACAACATCGTAGCAACAACATGCACATAGCTTCTTTTTCGAAGAACACCGCGCTCCATCAACATTGTCGCCGCCGCATATCGTCAACGAAATTGAATCACTCAAATTCAAAGCTAAGGGAGAAAAACAAAAGGATTTTCTTTCGCCGTTTCCTGGGTGACTGACGAATACGCCAAAGTGTCCTGGCATCATTAATCTTGATTCACTGAGAGGTTTTCGTGTCTTTTATTATTTTGTTTTCCATCTTTGTGTTTTTTTTCTTTCTTAGATTGTTTTTTTTTTGTCATCCTTTCCGTTGTTTTGAAGACGAGAAAACTGAGTATGGTTCACAAAATCTGTCTAATAATGGCAAAGATAGATGTTGCATCTGAAAGATATATGGAAACTTAAAAAAAACTAAACAAAAGTTGGATGCAGTGTTTGAAAAGCTTTGACGTGTCTGGAACAATAGGATTCTTTGAACAAAATAAAACGGGAACATACAATTTTTTTTTGCTGAAACCGGGAAGTTTTAAGTTTCTCTCTTCACATATAGTATTTCTAAAACATCTAACTTAGGAGTACTTTATAGGGCAAGTATTAGTATTGCTTTGAAAAAACGGACAAAGTTGGGGTTTAGCTTAGTTAAAAGTTTTTTTTTTTCAGATAGACTCATAAATCTTCTCATGTATGTAGGTTTACTTTGAGGCGTAAATGACAAGAAAACATTTAAGTATTTGAAAGCGTAGGTAAATTGTTTCTTAAGAATATAATCTTATAATTATAATTTAATGCAAAAAATACTCACAGTATGTTTAAAATCTCTAATTTCTAAACTATTTGTGACGAAAAAAGTGATACTACGAACAAACAGATCTATTTGTCAGCATCTTATTGTCAACGTTTACTCGCAAGCACCTACTTGTCAGCCTGACTGACAGCAAGAGAGAAATGTCATTCTGGTCTTGGATACCATCAAAAACTATGTTTGTTTTAATAATGAAATTTTAAACAGTTTTTACTAATTCTAATTTTAAAAAGATTGATTTAGTTCAACGTAAATTCATCTTGTCACAAGTAGATTGATTTTGATTAAATAATTGTTTAAATGTTAATAATATGGTCTTCGATTGATTTTTTGAATCTATGTCTCTTGAAATTATAAAATCGAGATCTTAAAAGATCTGAAAGAAACAAGTTACGGTCACGATAAAATATGAAAATAATTCAAAAATTTGTTTGTGATATTTTCACCAGTATTTCCAGTTTCAAGTATCTTACTTACATTCAGAAAGTGCAAAAAGATCTAAAAAAGAATATAAGTATTTTTGGAAGTTTATAAGAAGTAGTGAACCGAGGGTTTTTTTGGACTTGTTTTAAAAGGTCTTCGGTAGTGATACTGTTATTTCAACCTATGATAAACCTGACAGAAGTTAAATACTTTGATCTATTGAAGTTTTAAATTTACTAACTTGACTGATATGAACTTTAATATAAATGCTGACAACATTGCCATTTTTATGTATTATAACTAACCTTGGATGTTCAAATGGTGGACATGTGCATTCAAGAGGACACAAGCGTCCACAGGTTTTTCACAAAACCCACCTCTGTCTATCAACTCCTACTCTCACCTCCCCGCAGTGAACATCGGGTGCTTAGTACCTCAACTGGAGATTTGGTTCTAACCCCAGTTGAAAGTTGTTGGGGGCAGCAAACGAGAGATGGGGAGAGGTGTTTCCATTCCAAGGCACCTCTCCTTATCCAGGCGGCAGCTGACGAATTCTCGAGATAGAATCAACGGTGGCGTCTACAGTTCCAGTAAGGATGAACTACTTAGTGAACACCTTATAGGGCTTCTTCGACATATTCGGAGCCCAGGCCTGTAAGGAGCGGTTTATCCGGCTCCCCTTCCTTGGAGTTATACTAAGGATCTGGCCCTCCAGGTTGGGGGTTGTGCCGTCGGGGTGACTTCCTGGCCACGTAAAAAATACCTTAAGTTTCGAAGCACCAACAAGCCTCGGATACGGACGGATTCACTGTTGACAACCCACGCAAACGAAATAAGGACAACGAACTTTGGATATGTACGTGGAATGCTAGGTCCCTTAACAGACCACGTGCAGCCGAACAATTAGCGGAAGCATTAACCTGCTGCAGGGCAGATATTACAGCCATCCAAAAAGTGCGATGGGATGGACCGGGCAATCGCAAACTAAAAGACTGGGATATCTACTACGGCGACTGCTACCGGGAACAAAGACAGCGTCTATTTGAGTGTGGATTTGTTGTTGGAACTAGACTTAGGCAAAAAGTCTTGAGTTTCAAGCCTTTTCCGATCGAGTCTCTACTAACCTCTTAAGGAGTCCTATTCTTCCTGCATTAAGCATTTAAAGCCAGTGGCAACATTGCCTTGCAGCCATCAGAGATGCCGCCCCTGAAGTGCTAGGTTTCACACGGCCACCACAGCGAAACCCCTGGTTTGACGACGAATGCCGGCAAGCGCACGCAGCGAAACAAGAGGCATACAAAACGACGCTGCATAAAAAGACTAGAGCTGGACTAGAGCTGCTCGCGAGCTCTACGAGCAGAAGAGGAGAGAGGAACACCGGCTTCTTAGATGGAAAAAAAGAGAGCATGAGAAGCGCGCGATCGAGGAGATAGAGGGATGTCACAACAGGAATGAGGTTCGTAAATTTTACCAAAAGGTAAAAAAAACCTCCCAAGGGTACCAGCCACGAACCGAAGCCTGTAAAGACGATCAAGGGAACATCGTAGTAGAACCACAGTCGATGCTGAGAATATGGAAAGATCACTTCTCCAAATTATATAACGGCGATGACGAACGGAATTCCGCTGTAAGGGAGATAGAACCACTCAACCTCGGCGACGCAGATCAACAATTCCCCCTACCCGACCTTGACCAAGTGAAGATAGCTTTATCTAAACTTAAGTCAAACAAAGCTGCTGTAGCTGACTGCATCGCTGCCGAACTATTCAAAGCAGCAGGCGATGACTTGGTAGGGAGCATGCACCAACTCATCTGCAAAATATGGTCGGAAGAAAGCATGCCCGATGAGTGGAATCTCAGCATAGTGTTCCCGATACATAAGAAAGGAGACCCTCTTAACTGCGCCAACTACAGAGGCATCAGTCTCCTTAACATTGCGTATAAGATCCTCTCTGCCGTATTATGTGAACGATTGAAGCCATTCGTCAACAACCTGATTGGTCTTTATCAGTGTGGCTTCAGACCAAGAAAGTCTACTATCGACCAAATATTCACACTACGGAAGATCTTGGAAAAAACAGCGGAGCTTCAAATCGATACCCACCATCTCTTTATCGATTTTAAAGCCGCATATGACAGCATCTATAGGGAAGAGCTCTACCGAGCAATGTCTAGTTTTGGCATCCCTGTCAAACTTATCCGTTTGTGCAGAATGACGATGGAGAATGCACGCTGCTCTATCAACTTCGGAAAAGATTTTACCGATTCATTTAATGTCAAAAAAGGTTTAAGACAAGGCGATGCACTGTCATGCGACTTCTGGAAAGAATTGTGCAAAACTCAACCGTCAACACTAGAGGCACAATCTTCCAAAGGTTCATCCCATTACTCGCATACGCAGATGATATTGACATAATTGGAAGATCAAAGCGTGATGTCAGTGGAGCGTTTTTGAGCATTGCGACGGAAGCAAAGAAGATGGGTTTAGTGGTCAATGAGGACAAGACCAAGTATATGCTGTCATCAAAAAAGGACACTGAACAACGACGTGCTGGACAAAACATCACCATGGACAGCTATAACTTTGAGGTAGTTAAGGACTTTGTCTACCTAGGCACCGCTATTAATACAGACAACGACACCAGCGCTGAAATCAAACGAAGAATAACTCTTGCAAATCGCTGCTTCTTTGGACTTAGAAGGCAATTGAGAAGTAAAGTCCTCTCTCTATAAAAGTCGGCAAAAATTGATTTTCGACTCAAATATCTTTTCAAAAATTTGCAATATTGGCTTCAAAATAATTTTATCTTATAAGAAATATTGTTTTCAACATTCGATAAAATTTTGAAAAAAATCGAATTGACAGTTTTTGTACAAAAAATTAAAACCCTTAGCCTCGATAATCAGTAATTTTTATATAAAAATCCACAAGTCCGTTTTTTCATAAAAAATAAGATCTTCAAAAAATAGTACGCAAATTTGGTAAAAATTGATACGAGTACAAATAGACAAACTTTTAAGCAAGGCAAATCGACAGATGGGATGGGAAGTTATCAGTGTGGGTCGCATCCCAGCCTCTTTTTTTCTTAATTTAATTTTGAGTGTAAAGAGCGCGTGAGATTCAAAAATTCACCTTAATTTTTGATCACATCTCGTGAATGAATGGCCCAGATAGTATCCCCGTTTTGTTTTTAAGAGGAATTCAACTTTAGCACAGCTACTGTGTTATTTTGTCCATCTTTTATATTATACTGCAAGGCTGTTTCAGACGTGTCCCTTAAATTCTTTTTATCTCTCCTTGGTATTATATTATTCATAAGAACTCCCTTGATTCCAAAGTCGTGGAAACTTTGATTAAAAAATATATCGAAAAACCAATGCTCTTAAAGATCGACAATATGTTCGTAGCAATAGGTTCACTGGTGATTTGAGGGTATACATAACCAAACAGCGGAACAAATGCTTAAATCGGTCTTGAGAATGAAAACTTGGACTTGAACTTGATTTTTAAAACAATCAATAGAGTTTGGCACCAAGCTGTCTAATCAAGAATGAGTGCTTTAAGAATTGCTGAATCCTTTCTTTATTGGATTTAAGACTTCCTTTTCAACCCTTCAAAACAATACAAGTTGCATTGGATAATTTCAAGTCTGAAATTCATAAAATAAATGTTAGTGTCCCTCATTGCTACGTATTAACCCCGGGACTTTTTTTTAATTTAATAAACGATTTCTTGTCTGCCACTTCTAACCTTTTAAATTGTTTCCCTGAAGAAAGTACTTTTAGATTTTTATAATAATTTCTAGATCCACATCATTGTCCTTTGGAAGTGCATTTGCAACTTTAGTGTATGAACAAAATTGTCCATTGGAGAACTAAAAACAGTGTAAAACTTGATGCTTTTGAAAACTCAATGCTGTCTCCTGTCGTTAAAGCGTAACCCAATCTAAATGCCGCCATCCATGAGTGGCACTTAAATAAATAAATAAATAAATTGGGTGGCGCAACAGCCCGTTGTGAACCAGAGCCTAGTGACTTACAACTCTCAACCATTCCTGTGTGCGATTACTGTTGTCAGGAATGGAAGGGACCTACAATTTTAGGCCGAATCCAAACGGCTTATTTAAGAAAGCACTTTTTCATGACAATAATTACTCTTGAAAGAATTGTCAATTCCTCGCAAGAGGCAGTACCCGCGAAAATTATTTTTTTTTTTTAATTATGGTGGCACAGGTAGGGATTGAACCCAAGACCCCTTGCATGACAGTCCAACGCACTTTTTTTTTTTTTTTAATTCATTTTTATTAATTCATTCTTAAAGCTAGACAAAAATTCATAAAACTAGCCTAATTATCCATAACTTACAACTAACTTAATGGTCCCATACGGACACTCTAAGTTAAACTATAACTCTAACTACTAATGCCTTTCGGCCCTAAAATCTATTTAACTTCAATTTAAATTTTATTTATTTTGTATTTATTAGAAAATTATGAGAAAAAACTAATATCAAGGTCCTTTTTTATTTTGACTTACAAACTACTAACAATTACGTCTTTAAATAAAACTTAAAGCTAACTTAAACTATCTATTCTACCTATAAACTACTTAAAACTAGAACAACCACAGCAGCAAATCTAACTATCTAACATTTTTGTTTTTCGTATTTTGTTGTCTTTTTTTATTATTTTTTTGTCCATGTTTTTTTTTGTATTTTTTGTTCTGTTTCTTATTGTGCCACCATTCCTATTCTACTTAAAACTAAACCCTAAAACTATAAATAAAACAAGTATGTAAGCCGGCCAAGGCTTAAAACCCCATCCCGACTACCCACTATCAAGTAACGATTGAAGCCACCAAAACTGGTTCTCCTGCTTCACCCTATCAATTCGGTCCCGTTCGGACACAGCCCTACTGAACCGAAGGAGCTCTGCTCCACCTTGTGCCATGACGCCCCGATTGTACAGGAGTCACCCATCCACGGTTCTTCGTCTGACGTAGATTAACGGAACTGCCAATCTATCCTGTATCAGACCGCATTTCTCTAAAAAGAGGAATGCCTCTGGTGGAATAAAGCCGCTCAAGCGTGCACTTTCAAAATACTCGTCGTTCGGATAGAACGCCCCGAAAATTAAATTGTTGGTCGAAGACATAGCTTTTGCAATGTGACCTCGAACGAGTTTTATCACGAAATTGTCAATTCTGTTGATTCGAGCCCCGTTGAGCACCTCGTTAGAATAGTAATGCACATAAGAAGACTCGGCTGTTCGATATAAGCCGGTACAGCGTCGTAAACACTGCCGCTCGAACACCCGAAACTGCTCCATCTGGGAAGGGGCAACGTTGAACCACACAGGACAACCATAAACGATCATTGGCCGTATGAGGCCCATGTAGCAAATTACCTTCACTCTGGGGTCAAGCCGACTGCTAAAAAACAGCCGTTTCGTCAGAGCGAAGGCTCCTCTGGCCCTGGTCAGAGCAGCATTTATATGTCTGTCGAAATATAAATACTGATCTAACCAAATACCGAGGTACTTCACTTCACTACACTTTTGCTCCCTAATGGCTGACCGTGAAGATCAACGATGACCATCTTGCGCCAATTCTTGCACGTATCCCTCGTGGCCCCAGCTAACGGAGTCCGGAACAGAATTGTTTCCAACTTCTGGACATTTATTTTCAGTTTCCAGTCGTCGCAATATCGCTGAATCTTGTCGAAATCACGCTGCAAGAGAATTCTAATAACCTCAACCTTTCGGGCCGTTCTGTACGCAAGACTACCTATCAGATCGCTGGTGTAAATGCTGAAGAGAATCGGCGAATTCACCGCTCCCTGTTGAAAACCATTTTTAATTGTGAATGTTGTGGTAGAAGTTACATTGCCACTTTTGACAACAAACTTTCTACCGTTAAGCATATCATAAAGTATTTACAACAATGGCTTGCTTATGCCAAGCCTGCTCAGTTTTAGGTAAAGACCCTCTAACCATACAGTGCCAAAGGCCTTTTCCAAGTCAACCAGGACAGCACCTGTGCATTGTTGTTTTGATTTATTCCATTGGATATCAGAAACGAGTTTAGATGCAGCATGAATTGTGTCATGACCCGCCTTGAACCCGAACTGTTTATCCGGAATTATTTTGTTGTCCGCAGCCCACTTAGTCAGAGCCCTATTAATGATCTTTTCGAAAACTTTGCTGATGCTCGGAAGAAGACTTATCGACCGAAGATTTGACGGGTTGGAGTTGTCCTTTCCCTTTTTCGGGAGAGGATGAACCACAGCGGTCTTCCAATGCACTGGATAATATGCATTATTCAGTGCATTATTGAAGGCCCAGATGAAAAAGTTTTCTTCCAAGCTCAGTTAAAGTTCCCTAAAAACAATCTCAAGTTCTAATGCAAAGTAAGTGACCTGCGGAGCTCCAGCCGCATAAGCCGCAATCATATACATCCGCTTCCCTTGAGAGAGAGATGCATACAACGCAAAATTCTAGCGTCTTGAGCTTTCGCAATTCATTGTTGTATATGACTTTATAATTAATGCCTTTTCGTATAAAGAGAGCGACACCGCCCCCTTGAGTGGATACGGACCGGTCTCTTCTTACGATATTGTAATTTTTATGAGCCAATTTGTGTTTGTGGTTTAGCTTAGTTTCGCTAGCCATAAACACATCGGGACTGTAGTCTGTCAACAATTGGAACATATTGGCTCTTCGTTCAATCCTAATCAGTAAATTTACATTCACAGCTAGGACTGTTAGGTGCGTCTCCGGCATAGCGCCCATTATTGTCTAAATTGCGCCAGGCCAGGCAACAAAGAGTAGAGATGATCTACCCTTTTGCCTTGCTCCTTTATTAAAGGCTACAATGTCAGGGTGCACCTCTGGTGCCTTACGCACTGGGTTCTTTGGGGCAACCGTTGGTGGAGCCTAGTCCAACGCACTAACCATCATGCCACGGGTACTACATGAGTGGCACTTACATCCCGAAAACTAATCAGCTATCATTACCCTATATTTGTGTCATAGCACACCTCTTATGGAATTACCACATATTCAACATTTTCAAACATACTGATTGGTGCTCAAGATTTCTTCGACACTACAAGAAATGTGTGTCCCGTTCTCATCTAGCTGTAATTTACAACTCTTTTTTATAAAATTGAATATAACTCACACTTTTAAGCAGGTGCCCCTTAAACAATTTTAAGTCTTTTGGATAGAATATAAAGAAAACTGAAAATGCTAGGAACCTTACCGATGTTTTTACAAACAGTGTTCTGTCGAATTAACCATTTGCATTCCCTATTCAAACAATTCAGTCGTAATACTTACACTTCAGAAAATGTTTATCAATTAACCCTTGAGCTAAATTTTTGATGTTTTTTTCAGTATAGAGATGTGTTTTTTTTTTAACTACACATCGATAATATTGAAAGCTTCAGTCAACTCTGTTTTTCCATCTCATTTTCACAATCAAGCCTTTAAAACCGTGCGTATGTTCTCTTAAAACCTTCCCTATCTTTCTTAAGCTCTCACAACGTTTAAAGTCAAAAAATATGAATGGTTGTTATAACCTTTTATGTGTGTAAAATATTATAAAAGAAAATGTTCAGTCTAAATTATGAACGCAATAGGTCCACCCGATGAGAAGTTGATAAATTAAATTTGGCACTGAGGCGTATGCTTACTTTTTTTGAAATACATAATACGAAATCCATCACAATTTTGAATTGTTTTATTATATTTAGGTTCCAATTTTAGTTAAATATTTGTTCGTATAATCCTGTTGCTAAATTACAAATTGATTTGTTTAATAATATTCTGATTCTATGAAAAATTCGACTAAAAGCTATATACTAGGAATTTCGCAGAAAATCCCGTAAACGTTCGTTTTAATTTACTAAGTTTGATCAAAACTAAATAAATTAATAGGTGAAAACTTTATAATTTTGTTTAATAAACAAACTTTTATCGTACACTCAAAATCACGCTAACAATTCTAACAAAAAAGAGTCAATATCCACGCATAAAATATGTGTACATATATTTGATTGTTGAAAACCTGTGAAGTACGCATATTGTAAAATGTTTCTACTCAATTTGAGAGAATAACTGATGTTGGCGTGTGAAGGAGGGCACGTTAGGTTCCCTGACACGGTGGTGAATTTAACATCACGTTATCTAACACCTCAGATTTGCAAGCTTGAGTGCATGCATAATTCAAATATGCTATTTTTTTATGTTGGGTCTATACTATTTAACCACCACCCGGACACGAGAGGTCCCTTGTCAAGGACGACTACCATGCTTACATTCATATAAATGCAAATGCAATGTTGCACATTATATATTATCGTCCTTTATGTTCCTACATAACATACATACATATGCAGTATGTAGCTAGCTACTGATGCTCTAGCTCTAGAACGGATGTGTGTATATAGAGGATGAAGTCGCAAATGGCTTTTGAGTTGACCGGAAGCTTGAGTGCCAGCGGCGGACGGGCGGCCAATGGCGAAGTGTAGTGTGGTCCGACAGGCGGTATAATAAAAGAACAAGGACTCGTATGCATATGGATATGGAATGGGAGAAGCAACACTCTATATGTAGCTCTCATACTTACTCGACTATGCCAACAAATTTTCATTTCTGGTTTAGTACCCCAAGGGCTGTAAACTATTTCGAGGACACAGACGCATACAAACACACAAACTCGCTAAGTAAAATGCGGCATATGGTTGTCACATGGGAGAAACATGTTTTACACATAATTAATTCAGGCTCCAATTAACTGATTTTGGCACATTCAGTTGGAAATTCTAACCACAATTATACATACATCTATAGAGACACACATACATATAAAATTACAAAAATATTCCAAAATGTGTCGTGTCGACCATGAAATTTGAAGCAGACATGGTCTAACTGGACAATGGACTTGGACATAGTTGAATATGGCGAGAAACTTTATTCACACTCAGTAATTAAAGTAATGTAACAAAATATGGCAGAAATGTTTTTCTATACCAACCTATGTATAGGTACCGTTCCGTGTACATCCATAGGGAAGGAAGTTATAGCCTCAAAAAATGTCCACTCCATCTATTACGATGTGGGTTATAGAACGAAGGTTATACAAGTTTATATGGTTTATTATAGTTTTGTTGCTTAGTTTTTAGAGGCTATTTCCGTTTCAACCACTTCCGAAATTAATATGCTTCGGATAATAGGAAACACGTGTGCGGAAATGTGTGATTTACAAATATTATATTTTATTTGATAAGTTTTTGAATATTTTAGAACCGATTCTGAAAGTTTGATTGAAAAACAAAACCATCAAATAACCAATATTTTTAACTACGTTATGGTAATAGAATTACATTCAACGAAGTCACATCTAATCCAATGACCCTAAGCTTAACCCTCGCATTTTGAGAATTCAATCGATAGATCTATCCGAGTGTAACAAAATGCATATCAAAATTTGGTCGAATGGACTTGAAACAAACTGCGATTTGAGGTTCACAGCTTCGAAATATCAGTTAACACAAAACCAATACACGAATATTGGTAATTTGTATTGTTTTAAATTTATATGCGTATTTGAAATCACATATCTGATTCAAAATTCGATTCGAAATCCCAAATCAATCAGTGAGCTTTTTATCAAAAGTTTTATTGAAGCCGTAAAGTTGATGCTGGCAGCATTGAAATGAATTACCATTTTGTTTACTGAGGGTATATTGTACAATGTTCATAGTTAGATATATATTTAGCGTCATGAGATATCTTCACATTTTGTTTCCGGTTTGCAACAAAACAAAATCAAAAAATAAAATAACATTTATATTCAACAAAAGATTAAAAATATCGAATAAAATAATAATAATAATAAAAACTTTACACAGAAAATCCAAGCTGTATAATTTGTGCAGACACCGAACAAATAAATTCGGATGAAATAAAAACTGATATAAAATCTATAGGAAATCGGATACTTTTTTAAATTTCTTCTTTTTTTTTGTTAAAAAAGTGTGAAACTAAATTGTGGAAATAGGACACCATGATGGAAGTCAGTTTTTTAAAATGCGTATTAGGTTCAACTTCCATTTCATTCAAGGTTAGAACTGTGACCCAATTACGATTTATTGTTAACAGATACAGTAAAGACCTATTTCATAAGACCAAGTTTAGACTTTGTATTATATAATTGTTATGGTGTGGTAGAAATATTTAGACCTGTCCGTTCAAAGCTTATTGCCTAGTAAGCTGCACACTAGCCAGAGCCTTAGGCTTATCCGGTGTTATTTTAAAAAATACGAAATAATCGATTCAGATTGCGTCCTCTGTTCCTAGCCTAAGCCTTGGTTGTTGTAAACTCAGAAGAATTGGACGGCTAAGTAAACACTGTAATTCAAAACGTAATCTTCTTTTTTCTTACGGTGGCAAGCAACATCAAGGACGAGTTTAGAAGAAGGTTACCACAGAATAAATAGTTGAAAGTGCATTCCCTGTGCCTTGCCTAGTACCAAACTAGAGAATAAGCCTGCTCGTCATCGACTTGATAGAAGTAAATGGCGAAATAAACGGGGTGAATGAAGATAGTATTTTGCACCCAAAAGTTACGAGACGGACCTGTTCCTGTACTCGAGTTTATAACTGTTTTCGAGAATTCTATTTTTAAAATGGATACAAGTTTGGTACATAAACCGTTGTCTCAGGTGTCAATGATTGTTAGAAAACTTCTTATAAGTGCCCTTAAACAATAGGATGAAATAACTTTGTATTGTAATTAGGCAAACTGTCATTTAAGGAACTTTAAAAATAAAAAGTTTAATTCCTCAATTTAATATGTGAACAATAACTGGGCTAATGTGTAGAATACTCGTAGAGTTTGAATAATACAGTTTAGGTTAACTTAGGTTATAGTGGCTGTCCAAGATAGAAACGGACGCACTAAGGCCAGTTTAATTGCCCATTGTGATACCACATGAATCTTGAGGCTTTCTCCTAAGCTCAATGGAACCGTTAAAGAAGAATTCTCCTATTTAATTCTTGCGTAGAAGATGAAGAACCGTTTCTTCCTCTTCCTCGTCCATGCAGCTTCTACAAAAGTCATTTGAGAATACGCCTAGTCTCGTGTCGTGCTTTCCTATAAGACAGTGTCTGGTTATGACACCTATTATCGAGCTTATATGCGATCTGCTTAGAGAGAGGAAGCACCTTAAACGTTTTAAGTCCAGTGTTGGCTAGATGTTTTTGTGACTTGACACGTGGTGATGTTGTTCCACCTGGTGCTTGCCCTCCTCACAGCGTCTTGCATTAGCAGCAGTTTACAAGTAGCGATTGGTATGCCAGAACTTGCCAAATGGCCCGGCACCTAACAAAGGTAATCATCTCCTTTAGAGATGATCGACAGTTACGGACTGTTATATAATTTGTAGAGACAGAGTCCAGAGATTTGATAGCGGCCTGGCTGTCAGAGAAAATACGGATATCAGATGTTGATATCACGTTTTCTTTGAGCCAAGACAAGACTTCTTTTATCGCCAAAAGTTCCGCATGGAACACGCTACAATGATTGGGAAGGCGGAATGAGAGACTTAATTTCTGTCGTTCAGAGTACATACCTCCACCAACCCCTTCTTTTGTTTTTGACCCATTTTAAAAAATGGATTGAATCATCTTCCAAGAATATCCTATCTTCCCAAAAAGATATAGAAATAGATATAAAAATCTGGAAGTTTCTGTCGAATTGCAGCTGGGGGTTGGTGTAGTCTGTGTGCTTTGGAATTGATTCTAAGTACCTTAGAATTACGGAGTGGCCAATGTTGTTGTTAGTCCACTGCGACGAATTTTGAGGCGAATAGCAGAGCTTGCCGCTATTTGTTTGCTAAATATGTCAAGAGGTGTAAGGTAGAGCAAGGCGTCCAGCGATCCGCTTATACATAGGCAGGCTGAACGTTGGACTTTATTTAGCTTATCCCTGTTTATACCTTTCTCTAAAGCAGTCCACCATACTGCCACACCGTACGTTAAAATCGGTCTGATTACCGATGTGTATAGCCAATGCGTGATTCTTGGTTGTAAGCCAATAGCTTTTTTGAAAGAAAAGAGAGCTACAGTAGCTTTTTAACTCTTTCCTGTTCGTTGAGTTTCCAATTTAGTTTTTTGTCTAAGACAAGACCTAGGTATTTAGCCTCGTCTGAGAATTTTAATTGGATTCCCTTAATGTAAGGAGGGTTGACAAATGGAATTTTGTATCTCCTCGAAAATAAGACCAGATCGGTTTTGTGTGGGTTAACACCCAGTCCACACCGATCAGCCCAAAGTATTAGTCTGTCCAAGGCTTTTGTAAGAGTTCTTTTAAGATATTAAGATGCTTTCATGAAACTGCTATAGCAACGTCGTCCGCATAGGCTATCACTCTGAAACCCTCCGCATTTAGACTAGTTAGGATTTCATTCACAACTAGGTTCCAGAGCAGAGGGGATAGAACACCACCTTTCGGTGTCCCTCTACTAACGAATCGTCTGCCCAAAGAGTTGCCTAGTTTTAAGTTAATTATTCTACTAGTGAGCATTTAATGATTCAACTCCCGAAGCATTTAGAGATGTGATTGCAGATGCGTCCACGTTGTTAATGGCACCTTCGATGTCAAGGAAAGCAACCATAGTGAACTCTTTATGATGGAGGGAATATTCGATGGTGCGTACTAAAGTGTGTAACGCTGTTTCCACCGATTTACCATTACAGTAGGCATGTTGAGACGAAGACAGAAGTCTTGTATCGATACGTGCCCTTAAATGGATATCAATCAATCTTTCCAGGGTCTTTAGAAGGAATGATGATAGACTTATAGGTCAAAGATCTTTAGGATTGACTTGGGAGCATTTACCTGCTTTAGGTATAAAAACATGGGAACATGGACCAGGTAAAGACAGCTGGTAAAAATTGCCTCAAGGATTGGTGCAATTATATCAGAAGTCTTTTGTAGTTCGGCTGGTATTATTCCATCTGGTCCTGCAGCTTTAAATGGTTTGAAGTATTGAAGAATGTATTTGAACTTGAACTTGAATATAACTGTTGCAAGTTTCGGTAAGAGAACTACCAAGAAATTGAGTGTCCAATAGTAAGTTCAGCGATTCATTACTTGAATTTGTCCAGGAGCTGTCTGCATTTTTCAAGCAGCTTGGCATAGCTGGACTATTTGAAAGAATTTCCCGTAATCTAGAGGCTTCAGAAGTTTCTTCTATCGTGCCACAGAAGGATCGCCAAGAAGATTGCTAGGATTTCCTTAGTGCCTTCTTGTAGATTCTTAGGGATTCTTTGTAGGACTCCCAATGAGAGGCTAGTCTTTCAGCTTTGGCCCGGTTGAAAAGTTTCCTGCATTCCTTCCTGAGCGAGTCAAGCTCTGAGGCCCACCATTGTGGTTTCCTCTTTCCTCTTATGTGTATAAGTGGACAAGCAATTTCTAGCGATCTGTTCATAGCTGAGGTAAGGTCATTGACTTTGTTGTCTAGTTCCAGGTTCTAGTAAACTCTATAATAAGTTCCTGTATGAAGCCCAGTCAGTTATCCGATAGTTTCGAAAAGTCAATGGGCTCGGTTTATTATCCACATTTATATTGAACTGGATATATCTATGATCAGAGAATGAGTTTTCTTTGGATATTTTCCAGTCCAAGATCATATAGTGTATAGTATCTGAGACAAGAGTTATGTCTAAGACTTCTTGTCGAATTTTAGTTATGAAGGTTGGTTCATTTCCAACATTACTTACTAAGAGGTCAGTACCAAGAATATAATCAAAAAGAGACTCACCTCTATCTTTGATATTCGTACTGCTCCATACAGTATGATGAACGTTAGCATCGCCCCCAATAATTAGGCGGATCCTTTGCCTTTCCGATTCAATAGTAATAAGCAGCTTTTTTAGTGCCTTGGTTTTATTTCAAAGATTTTTTAATGTTAGTTCGTGATTTTGGAAATATATAGGTTTTGAGTTAATTAATGTATTTTAACTTCCCATAGGAAGTTATTGAATTGGGTCAGATTTGTCAACATTTTTCGACGTTTCAAAGTCCTTAGAGTCGACATAAAAGATGTTTAGAAAGATGGCTGTGCGTGCATGTGTACGTTCGTTTCGTCGTCCATGGCTCAAGAACCAGAAGAGATATCGACTTCAAATAAATTTTGTTACACAGATAATAATGCAGAAATGGTTCTCAAGAAAATTTCGTGGGTGTTTTTTTTTTTTTAATTTAGCAGTTTCAAAACAAGTGAAGTTTTTGGTTAACCCTAAATATTTCACGAGAAAATAAAGATTAAGACTGGACGTGATACGAAACAACTATATTTTTGGAACAAAATCCAATTAACGGTTTTTTTTTAAATCAACAAAACTGAAGAAAAATGTGTCACCTCGAAAATTTTACGAATAAAAAATGAAAAACAATTCTGTGCCACAAAAAAAAAACCTTTTTAGCATCTGGTAAAATTTTGAGAAAGATCGAGTTGACAGTTTTTTTTTATAAAAAATAAAAACTTAAAAATAAACGACTCAAAGTTGGTAAAAATTGATTTTCGACTCAAAAAACTTGATTAAAGCTTTGAGACACTTGCTTTAAACTAATTTAATTTTTTAAAAAATATTGTTGTCAACATTCCGTAATTTTTTGAGAAAAATCTAATTGACAGTTTTGTTTACAAAAATTAAAAACCTAACAAAAAACCAATACTAAAACTTGGTAAAAATTTACATTTTACTCAAATAGCGTTTCAAAAATTAAAAATACTGTCTTCAAACTTTTTTTATTTCACAGAAAATGTTGTTTTTGATATTCAGTAGTTTTTTTTTTATAAAAATCCAACAGTCTGTTTTTAAATACAAAACAAAATAGTACGCAAATTGGGTAAGAATTGATGTTCGCTTCTTGATATATCTCAAATTAATTCCATTCATCCAATTTGGTAAAAATTTGTTTTCGACTAAAAATATATTTAACAAAACTAGATTTTCAAACTTAAAAAAAAGAGAAATACTCTTTATGAAAAATATTGTTGGTAATTTTAAAATTTTGAAGAATAATTCAAGTGACAACTTTTTTAACCCAACACGAAAACCTACAAACTTTTAAGCAAGACAAATCGACAGACGGGAGGGGAAGTTATCAGTGTGGGTCGCATCCCAGCCTCTTTTTTCTTATGGTATTATAATTTCAATACTTATAATTGGTTAAAAAACGTTTTTGTAAAACTTCGCTAGCACTTTTTTCAAAATTACAGTTCAGGTGTTTCTTTGTCACTTCTTTCTGTTAACAATAAATTTTTCTATCAAGACTTTAACCTTTTTTCAGTTAGTTTTTTCTTTCAGTGGATAAATAAAATAGTATCGCAAGATAATGGAATCCCATTTTTGTCGATTTCCATTTTGAAAATAATCGATTGTTGTCGCGATATATGTAAGACTTCAGCACTGAGAGCATTTAACATTAATTGGGCAAGTAATTATAAATTCAGACAAGCAAACACCGGCAACGTGAATATTTTAATTTTTTCAGAATCCTGTGTATGTAAATACAAGGTCTCATTGTAAAAATTTTGGATGCATATTTAAAGAAAAAAAAAAACATTGGAATATTAATGAACACTATGCGAAACCTTCATAGGTACCTAAAATAATTGCACTGAATTACACAATTTTAAGATGTTCAAAACCTTGATATCGAACCTAGATTGAAATGTAATTGGCTTATATTTACCTTCAATACTTATAACAATTACGGATTGTTTTTGAAAACTGTTGCATACATTGTTTTCACAAACTCAAATCAAAAGTTTTTGAAGTTTTTGAACAAGCAAATCTTTTTTTATTTAATCACACACTTTAATAATAATTTCATCAATATAATTTTATATTTTCAAGGTATTCAAGTCGAAAAAACTGACATGTGAATAACTTATTTTTTTAATAAACCTACTTTAAAAATGAATTGATTTATTTTTAATTTAAAAAAATGTATTTTCTCTTTTAAGAATTCAAATATTTTCAAAATTAAAGCTAAAAATGGTTATAGGTGTCTTTCTTTTATTGATATTTAATATTTAAGGTCAGTCAAATAATATATCTTTTTGATATTAAAATTTTATTAACTCTTACTTGTTGTCCAGTAAAATTGATACCCTCTTGATATCCAGAAACAAATAAAATTTCTGCAAGCTTAAATTTCAACTTTATAATATTTTAATTTGTTTTGACATCAATCAAGTGACTGAGACTGTGTATACCTGTGTTATAAACCATACAATATATAATTTGAACGGGAATAAGCTACCTTATAAACCCATATCAAAATGTGAAGGACTATGATGTAAAATTGAAATTCGGGAAAAGGATTGCGTTGAGTTTCTACACAGATATGTGTGTTTGTGTGAATTTGGTTGGTAGTAATTTTCAATTGAAATTTTACTTTACAATCAATAACTCTTCAGATTTATTGACAATATTGAAAGAACCCAAGGCACAAAAATCAATCCAACATAATAATTCAACAAGTATCAATTTAACCATGTGCCTATATACATACCTATAAACGTATCCTTCGTTTTAAGTCGTTGAACTTATTCGGTATGCCTTTGGATATGAATATCAGATAATACTTCTGTTGATATCTGTAAGGATTAACATTTGACTTTGGAGAAGTCATTGACTTTCAAAATGGTGTCATCGAAAATTGTGAATGGATAATCCCAGATGTTCAAATGTTCAAATGAAAAAAGGATTATATTGGGATAATTTTCGCATTATGGTAAGATATAAATGTATTTGTCGTTTGTGTTATCTTATTTGTATTTTATTTGAATAATTGTTTCAGGAATGGTCTTGAGAAATTGAGAAGTCATGGATAGTGATACAAAAAGCTGTTAGTATCCTTTAAGCTTTAAGAAGAACGTAACAATATTTTTTAGTTTTGAAAATTTAACACGGATTTAAATTAATTGTAGATTGAAGTAAAAAATTTGACACTGTAATAATTTTTGTAGAGGGGCATGGATCTGCAGGGGGTATTAAACTTATGAGTTTTCATATAGTTTAGGTATATTTATTAAATAATTTAGATTTACAATGTTTCTAACAATAATCTTTATCACTTGGAATTGTAATAATACTTTTAATTTTTGGTTAACCTTTCTTTCACTAACGCAAATAGTTTCGAAGGATTTCCTTCACGTGAACATGCAACATTTAGCCACCCATAAGAAAAACGTTGATTTTCCAAATCTTATCCGCAAATGGACAATATTTTGCCTTGCACCTTATTTATAGACATGGCGAAAGCTAAACGAATTGGAAACTATAACCATGTGAAGAGTATGGCCTCCAGGATAGTTGTTTGTATCGAGGAATAACATTTTTGACATTTGGTACATTATTTTTGAAGTGCTGTTTTTAGAAAAACAAAAATCTGAAGAAAAAAAAAACAAATATTATTAAAATTTATTTACGATTCGAATATATTGTCAACAGTTAAAGTTTTTACTTTTTTAAAAAAAGTTTTATACCAAAATCATTATTTTCATCATTAAGCACATTTTTTCCAATGTAGTTCACAGTTTCTATACAAAAAATAAGAACCTTAAAAAAGTAGTGCACGAAATTGATAAAAACTGATTTTCGACTTCAATATCTTGAGAATAAATTAAAGTAACGACCTCAACATTATTTCATTGTATACAACAAAATGTTGTTAACATAAGTTTATTTTCGAAGGAACAAGTAAGCAAGTGACCATGCTCATTTCTAGAATGTTAGTAGGTTTTAAATATTGCAACAATAACTTGATTCTGCTACCACATGACGGGAATGACGTGTGTTTCGCTGGCGTCAAATTTTATTTTTGGTGCACTTAGTCTTAATTAATAGAATTAATTCTCTACTGCCACTAAAGATCGAACCTTGACCAAGTAGTACCCGTGGCATGATGGTTAGTGCGTTGGACTGTTTAGTTAGTTTTTAGTTTTATTTAAGGACCTAATTTTAAGTATTTTTTAAGTAAAAATAAAAACAAAAATTGAAATTAGTTGTTTTTTAAATTTTCTAATAAACACAAATAAATAAATTGAATGGATCTTAGGGCCGAATGGCATAAGTATTAAGTGTTATATTTCAACCTAGAGTGTCAAATCGAATAACGAATTGCTAATAACGGCAAAAGATAAAGCAAACCTATTAGTTTCAAATTTTTCAAGGAATCATGAAATAACTTCTGGTTTTAGTGACGACAGTACTTCTACTGATGTATCAAATACAATTGTTTTTGTCTCGAAGTCAAATGTCGAACAAACTGGTTTGAATTCTGTTAATCTAAGTAAGGTAAGAAAATTGATTCAAATAAAAAATGCCCTGGCATGGACGGTATAAGCAATACACTTTTGAAATCTGTCCCCCTCTCAGGCTTTCGATACCTAACTTAAATTTTCAATGCTTGTCTTAAATTAAGTTACTTTCCAGATTGCTGGAAAACTGCCATGGTGATTTCAACTGCAAAGACTGGAAATCTAAGAGATGATGCTGCCAGCTATAGACCTATAAGCTTACTGAGCTCTATAAGCAAGTTACTTGAAAAAATAATCAAGGAAAATCTTGATAATCACCTCACTGCGAATAATATTCTGCCTGATTATCCATTTGGTTTCAGACCCTTCCATATCACCAATTAACAAATTTTGAGAATCAAAAACCATGCAAAAGAAAAATTTTGTAGAAAAGATTCGACTGTCTTGGTACTTTTGGAAATTGAAAAGGCCTTCGATACGGTCTGGCACGACGCACACATTGATTCACAAACTTGTTAAATTTAACTTTCCAATGGCGACAGTAAAAATTATTCAAAGCTTTTTAAGTGGGAGACAAATTTTAGTTAAAGTACAAGACAATTTATCATCAGTACATATTATTCCATATGGAATTCATCAAGGCACAGTACTTGGTCCCATCCTCTTTAATATATTTGTCTCCGATTTACCAAATCTTGGAAATAATATTGGTATTGCCATGTTTGTTGATGACACGTTTTTTTTTACATCTTGCACTTACTTTCAGGACGTCTGCAATACGTTGCAAGTGAGTCTTTTTTTTAATAGAAAAACACTTTTTTAAATGGAAGATTAAAGTAAATCCTTTGAAAACGTAAGCTATTTGGTTTACAAGGCCTCGAAAATCTTATTTTTTTCCCAAATAATGTGCAATTTCGAATCGGCTCTGGAAAATCTCTAAAAATAGCATGTTCTTACTAAATGTAAAAGAAATAATGTATATTGCTACTTGAATAAATAAATACAATTAAAAAAAAGAGTGTTCGTATGGGACCAGTAAGTTAGTTCTAAGTTATGGATAATTAGGCTGGTTTTATGAATGTTTGTCTAGCTTTAAGATAGTTTTAAGAAATAATGAATACAATTGAATTAAAAAAAATTGTACGTTGTCATGCAAGAGGTCTTGGGTTCAGTTCCTGCCTATGTCATCTAAAGTTCTTTTCACGGGTATTGCCTCTTGCGAGGAATTAACAAGTCCCCAAATTAGCCGTTCGAATTCGGCTTAAAATTGTAGATCCCCTCCATCTCTGACAACATAACTCACACACAGGAATAGTTGAGAGTTGTAAGTCACGAGGCTCTAGTTCTCAATGGACTGTTGCTCCAATATCCATCTATCCTTTGGGGCTAACACATAATTGTGACTATCAAATAATAGACAAATAATGGATTGAGTAAACAATTCGAAATATTTTAACATCATCTAAACAGTAGGCAAATCAAAAATAAATAAAATGAACAGCAATGGACCAAGTTGACTCCCTTGAGGTATACAACAATTGACTTTAAAATGACAAAAGTAATTACTATTTAATATAAGACTGTATTACGTATCTTGTATAATATATTGTGAACTCCACATAACGAAACAATCGTTTAGTCTAATTTCATTTTATTTATTGAGAAGAAGTTCAATTGTTTTGCTTAAGTTTGTAAAGATGCAATCGACTAGATTCTAATGTATAGAGAAAAAAAAATTGTTAACGAAATTATATCGCAGACAACAGGTTCAAAAAATTTAGAACGAGGACGATAATTAGTTGCTAGATTTGTACTACCTATGAATATTTCCACAGATCAGGAAGCCTACAACATTTCAGCGACTCCTTGAAAAAATAGAAACGAAAAATGAATCTTGAATTCAAAGCTTTTATCTGTAAAATTTGAATTGGTTTCAAGTGGTATATTTTTGTAGTTTTGAGTTTTTGGAAAAAAAAACAAGTGTTTGCAATGATGAAAAATTAAGTTCGGAGTCTATATTTGTTATTATTTTTAGATTTCAAGGTTTTGCAGTATTTGTTATAAGCTTTTATTTTTCTATAAAAACAGTCAATTAAGCATCTTTAACTTATAAAAGGTGTTGCGGCTTAGCAGTAAAAATTCCAAATTTTTAGGTTGTTAATTTTCTTTATTAAAGAACTTATAAATAGTGCTTTAAATTTCTGAAAAATATATAAATTATATTCATTGAAATTAAAATTGTAATTATAGTATAGCTACGTTTTAGTCCTTTTGATAAGAGCGCAGATTTTAAAAGTAAGATTTGAAGGTTAAGTTCAAATGTGTGAATTAAATTACTTCATAAATAGCGATAGTATTACAAATATATATGTTCTACTCTTTCTTTTTAAGTTCGAATTGAACGTGGGGCATTGCCAGGTGCGGCAACACTCCCCCGCGGTAAGACGGACGTCTCGTTGGGATTACCAATTCCTAGCTGACCCACTTCTAGAACTGCTAACTTGGTGGCCGGGCGCGTAGACACCATCTTTTGTCTTAATAACAGCCGACCATACTTGGCCATCTACGAGAGCTTGGTAAAGTTTTTACTACGAGTACTTTACCTTTCGGTCAGGTATTTCTGGGACTATTTTCACATACAATAATCACTATATCCCCCACCGCTAAAGGTTTTGTCTCAACGAACCACTTGGACCTCACAGTCAACGTAGGTAAGTACCTACTCCTTTACCCATCGTTTCCAGAAGTGGTTTCCGAAATTTTCACATGCGATCCAGTTCTTCCTCAAAGCAGAAGTGTTTAATTCCATTAGACGAGCCAAGAAGGAAATGGTTTGGTGTTAACGCCTCTTCAGTCTAGGTATCGACTGCGAAATAGGGCAAAGGCCTAGAATTGATAATGTGTTCGACTTCGGCCATCATACTTAGGGGTATGTTTGCTCATCTTTGGGTTTCGAGTAGTTGTTATTTGACCCAAGGCTTCTTTAACTGAGCGAACCAGGCGCTCCCAGCTCCCTCCCATATAAGGAGAAGCTGGTGGGATGAATTTCCAGTTTATGCCCTGATTCATGACGTTCTCCGATAGATCGTTACTATTCGATAGGCTAGCAACTGCGTTCTTAAGTTCTTGGTTTGCCCCTTTAAAATTAGTGCCGTTGTAACTCCATAGCTCAACAGGTTTCCCTCTTCTGGAACAAAAGCGTTTAATCGTGAGGATGCAGGAGTCACTAGACAGGCTGTGTGTGACCTCTATGTGGATGGCTCTGATAGAGTTAAACAGGAAATAGAACCCCCCAACGTTTCTCCAGACGTCTTCCCATAGCGACAAACATAGGCCCGAAGTAATCGATGCCCACATAAGAAAATGGGTTTGTAAATGACTTGAGTCTTGCAGGAGGTAGGTCGGCCATCAATGGTTGTTCAGGTTTTGCTTTACGAATTTGGTACACCTGACAGACTAGTTCGACTTTTTTCACCGTGACTCTAAGTGATGGTATGAAGAATATTTGACGGATTTCGTTGACAACAGTTTCAGAGAATCTATGCTGAAATCTTTTGTGATAGTCTTGAATTATGAGAAGGGTAATCCTGTGATTATAAGGCAGGATGATAAGTCTTTTGCAAGCATTGTTGACATGCTCTGCTGCGTCTATACGACCTTTAATTCTAATTACGTTGTTTGAGTCCATGTATGGGCTTGTCTTATATAGGGGCTTGATTTTTCCAGCGTTATATTTTTTGCGTTACCATACTTGTTTTTCTTGAGTACACATCACTCTTTTGAAAACGATTGGGATTGACAGAGTCCGTAAATGAATGAGTTTTCTGCAGCAACGATTTCTTTTAGGGTTAAAGAGACATCCTCTAATAGTTCCTTGCCCCATCTTGAGAGGTTAATAAAACGAAGCACCTATGCCATTGACCTCTTAAGGTGCTTCCATTTAGAAAATCTCTCACAGTCAATGATGTACGATGGAGTTGATGAAGAAGTACCCTAACCTCTTCATTTGTGGAAAACTTATCGATTGCTCTTGGCCAATTATCTTCTAGTAGTCATAGGAATAGAGGTCCCTTGTACCAACGACTATCGGACTGAAGATCAATTTTGGTATTCCATTTTGTGGCCTCATCAGCAATATTTTCACCGGTTGGGATTCATTTCCATTCTTTGGCATTTTATTCTTCTAGGATCTTATCAACTCTAAAAGCTACAAATTGTTTGAATCGCATACAATCGTTCTTTATCCAGCTAAGTGAGGTTTTCGAATCTGACCAAAAATAACGTTCATGTATTTCCACGCTGTGTCTTATTTTAATTGGTTAATTTTGTGGAATTAAAAAGTTTGTCATTTCTCAACCAAGAAGCTGAATTAATTGTTTTATGAGAAGTTTTAGTGAATTTGTATCTATTTATATAAGTACGGGATACCTCTTTTTCGACGTCATTATTTTTAACATTTGGCAAATTTTTAACTTCCCATAAGAAGTTATTGCAATCAGTACTATTGCAGTCGAATTGAAAATGTTGAAAATACTCGACGTTTCAAGGTCCCTAGAGTCGAGATAAAAGAGAGATGTCTGTACGTTAGTTCGTACGTCCGCACGTTCGAGAAGTTTTTTATCATAGCAATTTAAAAAAGACACAATTTTGATACCAAACAAATATATTTTTGCGAAAAAAAAACCAAACTAATAATTTTTTTTATAAATCAAAAAAACTGAAAAAAAATATTTATCACCTCGAATATTCTACGAACAAAAAATGAATTTATATTCAAAATAATTTTGTGCTACGAAAAAAAAAACGTTTTTGACATCTGGTAATATTTTGAGGAACACCGAATCGACAGTTTTTTTTATACAAAATAAAAACCTGGAAAAACAACAACTCAAAGTTGGTAATGATTGATTTTTGACTTCAATATTTTTTCAAAAATAGACAATTTTTTTACAAAAAATTAAAACCAAAAACAAAATTAATGAAAGTTGGTAAAAATTGATTTTCAACTCAAACATGTTTTCAAAAATTTGAGACACTGGCTTGCAATTAATTTGATCTTATAAAAAATATTGTTTCTTATAATTAAATTTATTTCAATTAAATTTTGAGAAAAATCGAATTAAAACATTAATAAAAGTTGATACATATTGAGGCTTAAGTAATTTTCGACACAAATATCTAATTAAGAATGGCCTCAAACTAATTTTATTTCATAAGAAATATTTTTTCAAAATTCGGTAAAATTTAAAGAAAAATTAAATTCACAGCTTTTTTTACAAAAAATAAAAACCTTAAATAAACAATACTTAAACTTGGTAAAAATTGTGGGCCATGTCGACATATTGACATGGCCAACCAAAACAAATATTTCGAACACATATCCCAACGTGCGGACGTACCAATATGTGTGTACTTATACGCGCGCATATTTCTAAGAACCTTGCATTAAGATTCAAGGGAATTTGAAACGTCGAAAAATATTAAAATTTTCAATTTTACAAATTGGATCTATAACAATTACTTACGCTTGGAAATTAAAAAAAATAACTATTTCTTTCACAACTGATATTTGCAATTCATTTCATTATGTTGGATTTTGAATTTTATTTGGTAAAAAGATAATCATTTATCAAAAGGTAATACAATTCACGTTAAAAATCAAATTATTTCTTGAAGTAACGATGTGTTTCAACTTACAAAACTTTGACTTACATAATATGTATATAGACAACAGTAGACATAGTTTTCACTATTAATAATTAACATAAAAGTTAACTTTACTTCAATTCAAAAAACAACAAAGAGAGACGGAAAAGGTATAATCTTCATTTCCAATGAAAAGAATATCCCATATCATTAATTTCATCCTAATGAATTTCCTTTTTTTCACACAAACAAAAAATAAGAAAAAAAATTAATAAAACAAAAAGACATCACTCTTCCGACTTTCTTTTTATATACAAACATACAAAAAAATATATTAAACATAATCTTTTTCCAGATAATTTATCATATTTAGCTTTATTCATCACAACATGTAAAAGAACTAAAAAGAAAACAAAAAATTAATGAGTAAAACAAACAACAAATAAAACCTTTCAGTGACATCCCTAAGAAAATTCTAATAATTCCTAATTTAATTAAAACATAAACTGAATTTTTATATTTTTGTTTTTTAATTCCTACCTAATTATTCTGACATCAAATGATAAATGCAAAATACAACCAAAATAAAAAACCCTTTTTGCCTGACATAAGAATTTATATTGTTGTACATAGGTAGGTAAAGTATCAGTTTGTATATAATTTTTTTATTATAATGAATCATTTTATTTTGTTGTGCCATTGTCAAAATTCAAAACAAAAAAATTATATACTATACTATGTACAATCATTACGACACGACAGTATAATTTTTATTAAAACCCCTTTTTTTGCAATAAAAAAAATAATCATTTATCAGATTGTGTGTGTTTATGCCTGCTAATCAAATTGACGATGCTCTATCAATCTTCAAAGGATCTACATGCTAAAATACAGAAAATAAAAGAAATACAAACAAAAAACCATAAACATGAAATTAAATGATTAATGAACATAGTGCCTTGGTAGCTGGATGAAAAAAAGAACTCACCCTTTATTGTGCACTGTTGCCACATTTGGAAAGATTTTGCAACTGAAACAAATTAAAAGAAAGATTTGTACAATATTAATTTTGTGCCAAAAATAACTTATTAACAATTATTGAAATTTAAATAAGCAAAATAATTCTAAAAAAGCGGAATAAGAAAAATTGTTCATAATTGCTATTGCTCAAACTGCTTTGGTTTTGAAAATACAGCGTTATCCATTTTGAGGTTTCAAAAATCCACATATAAAATATTAATTTTTTAGGATATTTCTTTCTACCTTCCCATAGGAAATTATTGTAATCGGTCCATTTTGTCGAGTTGAAACATTTGACGTTTTAAGGTAGCTAGAGTAAAAATCCAAGATTTTAAGAGAGGAGTTGTTAGCGTGCGTCCGTACGTCCTTACGTCCGGGAAGTTTTTTTCTTCAAAAACCCTGGGATGCGACCCACACTGATAGCTTAACATCCTTTCTCTCAATTTGTCTTGCTTAAAAGTTTGTATGTTTTCGTGTTGGGTTAAAAAAGTTGTCAGTTGAATTATTCTTAAAAAATTTAAAATTACCAACAATATTTAAAAAAAAAAGTTTAGTTTGAAAATCTAGTTTTGTTAAATAGATTTTTAGTAGAAAAAAAAAATTTACTAATTTTAGTAGCATTTCTTAAATTTTAACAAATTGGATGAACGAACATCAATTAGTTTTTGTAGATGTTATTTTTTTATGAAAAAACGGACTGTTGGATTTTTATAAAAAACTACTGATTATCGATCAATACTTTCTGTGAAATAAAAAAGTTTGAAGAAAATATTTTTCATTTTTGAAAAGCTTTTTGAGTCATAAGTAAATTTTTAACAAGTAAAAAACTGTCAATTCCATTTTTCTCAAAATTTGTAGAAATGTTGAAAACAATATTTCTCATAAGTTGAAATTATTTAGAATTCATAATCTCAAATTTTTTAAAAGATATTTGAGTGGAAAAACAATTTTTACCAACTTTTGTTAAATTTTCTTTCCAGTTTTTATTTTTTTTAAGAAAACAGTCAAATAAATAGTGTTAACCAAAATGTTTACCTATTTTTTACAAACGAACGGACATTTTTCTAAAAATCTTTTATTTTGACTCTAGGGACCTTGAAACGTCGATCAATATCAAAATGTTCAATTTGACAAATCGGACCCATTACAATAACTATGGGAAGTTAAAAATTACTAAAAGTTATTAAAAATTGATTTTCGACTCAAACATCTTTTCAAAAATTAAAAATATTAGCTTCAAACTAAATAATCTCACAGATACTTCATGATTTCGACATTTAGTAAAAATTCAACAGTCAGTTTTTTTTACATTTTTCAAGAAATGCTACCAAAATGGGGTTTCGAGTATGTTTTCAAACCAAAGTATTACCTCATAATACAAAATATTATTGGTAATTTTAATTTTCTTAAAACAATTCAACTGACAACTTTTTTAACAAAACATGAAAACATATAAACCTTTTAAGCAAGACAAAACGACAGGATTTGAAGTTATCAGTGTTGGTTATATCCTAGCCTCATTTTTAGTATAAAGTTTGAACGTTGACATTATGTGTGAAACACTATCATTTTTAAATGACCACCACTCGAATTGTTGCAAGCATCGATTCTTCTAAGGTATTTTTCGACCACTTTTTGACACATGTTGGGCGGTGTCTCAGCAATAACTTGTCGATTGTTGTTTTTTAATTGCTGAAGAGTTAAAGGCGTAGCCTTAGAAAAAAAAGTCATGCGGTATCAAATCGCATGATCTTCGTGCCAGTTGATATCTCATCGACGACAAATTAGGAATTTTTGGCATCTCTTCAATTAGTTGAGGATTCTCAGAACCCAAGAACGACAATTTTGGTTATTTACTGATCCACTAAGTGATAAATGTGTGATTTGGTCGTAGATTTTTAAAAATTTGTATGCGTTGTGCGATAGTTAAAGGATCAATCTTCGTCAATGGTAGGCTTTTAACTAAAAAAACTTAGTTTGACATATGTCGAATTCTAGCCCTATAATTTTAAAACCGCAAAATGGATAACTCGTTTCATAGTTTAAAGCACATTGCCGAATTGCTTGTATTATTTGTTAAATAAACTGCTTGGAACCTTAATTTTTTTTAAATTAATTTTTGGTGAGAGGCTTTTTGTAGGATTCTTTTAAGTACTTTAAGTAATAGTTGGTAAAAATCGTTTATAAAGCGCTTACGCTTTTAGAACATATTATTAAGTTTCTTCAAAACAATATGAAAAGGGGTTTCAAGTTTGAAATATGTTTTTTGTAAACTTGATTTAGGAAGATGTAAATCAACTAAAAAAAGTGTTTAAATGACAATACTTGGAAAATTCAAAACCCAAAAAGTTTTTCCGCAAAACTAGTTTTGTTGAAACTTTAGGATATGGGATGGGTCCAGATGTATAGATAGGATTACAGAAGGCCATATCATAATTTCTTTTTAATATATGAAAACAATTCATTTGACTTTGGAAAGAGAAAGGATGCACACATTTTTGCCAGTTCTGTATTACAAAGCATAATGAAGGTCTGGTCTTCCAAACAGACCGAATTTGCAGTAGTAAAATAGTGATTCTAACACGGTTACCTTTCAAAGGTTTCGTAAACTTTAAGACAGATGTTGCTCATTTCTACATGAACGTTGACTTAAAAAAAGTTCTAAGTGTTAAGAGAGCTCCTACATCATTCAAGAGAAGCCTCTCGTTTGGACAGGAAATGCGTCATGTCAGTTAGCGTTATCGGTTCTTATCTTTTCGACAGAATGGTTAACGAACACCGAAGAAAATTTTTGTATGGAGCCATTTGAAGTCCAAGGTCTATGACTCCAATAAGCTGAAGGCTTTAATTTGACAAAATTCTGCTAAAATTTTGTGTTACATTTTCGTCAATTTATAGACAATCAGGGTTGACATTTAAATTATGGCTTTATTAGGATCCACAAAAATAAAATGTTAACCTTATGCACTATTTAATTTATGAACGGATATATTTTTTTTTCTTTGTGCATTCCTTCCATTTTATTTCGAAAGTTTTGACAAAAAAAAATGAATAATTAAGAAACTGAAATTTGTTCCTTGCTTTTCTAAACAAAATTAAATGAAAGTGGCAACCGTAGCTGCATTTTTAAACAAGCAAGCCCAGAAGTAAATCCGTTTCGAAGAGGCCCACTGGTGGAACAGAAATACATATAAAACAATAACAAAAAAAAAGGAACCCAAATATAGAGCAGCCCAAAGCCAGAACTGCCACCAGACCCAGATGTGCCATTTTGGAGGATGTTTCTATTTCGAGGTTTTATTTTCTTTTATTTTTGTGTTTTGTGTTTTGTTTAGCGTTTGTGCTTTTTTTTTTTAAATTTGATTAAAACATTTAATGTTAGACGAACTTCAACCCCACTTCTCCTAACCCCAGTCGTATTTCTATCCGTTACGGAATGATTAACAAGGGACTTTGTTTGTTCATATGTGTATTTAAGCTATGTACATATGTATGTACATTACATATGTATGTATAATTGTACATTACACATGTAAGAAAAAAAAAGTCTTGCTTAAGGAGAAGGTCCCGATTAATGTGATACAGTGTGATACAATTGTAAGTGCTCTAATGGATTGGCCTAAAGGGCACTGGCACAACAGAACGAAGTATAGTATCGGATTTTTGGACTGGGATTGTATAGGACAGGGTACTAGCTGTTGATGCCTCCATCACTATATATCTTATGTGATATATAGCGATGACGGACCAAAATACAATACAACAACACCCCTTCACTCAAACACACACGCTTCATTCCATCAGCTTCAGCATCTGCTGAAAGATCTTAACAATCGTTTTGTCAGTTAAATAAGTCTTTGCATTCTTGTAAAAATCTTTTACCTCGGGTTAAAGTGCTTATAGTTAGAAGTTCAAATTATACTTGTACGTATGTATAGTTAGAAGATTTAAGTTCACATAGACTTACATATATCTATTTGTTTATACATAAGCATGAAAGCATCGGTAAAGCACTTCATCAGAGAGAAGCCCTTAAGAAAAAGTAGGTACAGGGACCAGAGAGACACTATGATATGGTTTGGCAAAATGGTCTTAAGTGCGAAAAATAAGGGTAGGAGAGTGAGAGACAGAGAGAAGATGACAGATATATCTCTCGCACTCTCTCGCCTTGATCCTTGAACAACAAACGTGAACAATGAAGAGCTTTTGATTCGTATAAATTCATTTGCCCTAACTATGGATACAAACACTTGTCACACATTAATCTTAAGCGTGTTAACGTTGGAAGGATATTTGTAAAACTTGTTTGCACATTGTAAAGTGGGTTCTACATAATGTATCCCAGGATATGGTGTTCTACATACACATATACAAGGATATGTACCTAATGGTGATATTAAAGCGTAGATTTAAAGAAAGTTTTGAATTTCTTACTCTCCTTGATTTGGGGGCTATTTTGCAATTTGGGAATTGAAGATAGTTTTGTTTTCATGTATAATGAAAAAAAAGTAGGAGAATTTACCTATTCATGACCTTTAATGTTGCAAAATCAAAGGTTATGAACAATGGTGCTTTTTCAACATTCTCAGAATATCATCTCTGTCTTGGTTTTAAATTTAAAGATTTTTTGTAAATTTTTTAAACTTAAGAGTCAACACATTTCTTTTAGTTTTATATAATTTGCAAAAAAGGGTCTGTTGTTTTAAAAAATAAACATCGGTTATTTTAAATGTTTCGTCGTTTAACTTTTTGCAAAGCTAACTTTTCTGACTTAAATAATTACTTCTCGAATTTTGATTGGAAAAAAGATTTTATGTTATGAATGCAATATGTAATCAACTCTTAACCATTGTGGTCTTTTGTCCATTCAAACAGAAAATCAGTAGGGATACAAAATACCATGTTTTTCGAATGGATTGAACCATCGAACTTAGACTCAGTTGCTTAATTATTTGAAAACTTTTTTTGAATCTGTTTGCTACCGTTTTTTGGTTAATAACAGTTTCTTGAATATTATAATTCGAAAAATTTATATAAGATCTAACAAACCAAGTTAAAATCACTCTTATCCAATTATAGTTCTGGTGCCAAACAACAGAAACCTGAAAAATACAGAAATTGACTAACATTTACAACAGATGGACCGAACAATAAAACGAATGATGGAATGGACAATTCCATAGTACAAAGAACGGCACCAAATAGACGCTTATAGAAACGCGACTATTGACGCACTACGTAGGCCCAAGAGTGGCTTACTGATAAGACTCAAAAACTTGTATAGACGACTTACTGAACCACACGACTTGGAGGTTAGTACACTGAAGCCGTCAATAAAAAATAAATGTCAATTTGTTGATTAAGGAGAACTAACAAGTACTGGGACCGCACGATCCGTTAATTAATTATAGTAACCCTAGTATGTAACCTAAATCAACAATATATTCAGGAAAAAGAACGTCTGAAACTCCAAAGAACTGAAGAGAACAGAAACGTACTCAAGACGGACAAAGCAAATAGATCCAGAAGAAGCCATCTTTGAAGATGACTTTTTCATAATTGAAGTTCCGAAGGAAAAAGTGGAGCTGGTGGGAGCTGCTTTCCAGCAAGTGTAGAAGGAGGTAAATGTTAGCATTCTCCCCAACTACGACCTGGAAAACACAGCCCTACTTAATCACGTTTAATTTAGAAATGATATGACACAATGGCGATCTAAAAACCGGGGTTTCATACGGTTCAATGACGATTCCTTGGAAAATGCCATAATCGCTGAGCAAACGGGAACAAGTCCCTTGTTTGGGACGAAGGTTGAGCTTCAGCTCATCTTCAACTCAATAAAAAACAAAAAGTCAGCAGGTGTCGATGATATATCCAACGTTGTACTAAGACATTTACCTATGGAGGCAATTGACATTTACACCACACTCTTCAATAATGCACTGAATAATGCATATTATCCAGTGCATTGGAAGACCGCTGTGGTTCATGCTCTCCCGAAAAAGGGAAAGGACAACTCCAACCCGTTAAATCTTCGGTCGATAAGTCTTCTTCCTAGTATCAGCAAAGTTTTCGAAAAGATCAACAATAGGGCTCTGACTAAGTGGGCTGCGGACAACAAAATAATTCCGGATAAACAGTTCGGGTTCAAGGCGGGTCATGACACAATTCATGCTGCGTCTAAACTCGTTTCTGATGTCCAATGGGATAAATCAAAACAACAATGCACAGGTGCTGTTCTGGTTGATTTGGAAAAGGCCTTTGACACCGTATGGTTAGAGAGTCTTTACCTAAAACTGAGCAGGCTTGGCAAAAACACGACATTGTTGTATATACTTTATGATATGCTTAACGGTACAAAGTTTGTTGTCAAAAGTGGCGATGTTACTTCTACCACAACATTCTCAATTAAAAATGGTCTTCAACAGGGAGCGGTGAATTCGCCGATTCTCTTCAACATTTACACCAGCGATCTAATAGGTAGTCTTACAAAGGCAATTGCGTACGCCGACGATCTAATTGCGTACAGAACGGCGCGAAAGGTTGAGGTTATTAGAATTCTCTTGCAGCGTGATTTCGACAAGATTCAGCGATATTGCGACGACAGGAAACTGAAAATAAATGTCCAGAAGTCAGTGACAATTCTGTTCCGGACTCCATTGGCTACGGCCCACAAGGGATACGTGCAAGAATTGACGCAAGATCATCATCATTGATCTTCACGAGCAACCATTAGCGAGCAAAAGTGTATAGTGAAGTACCTCGGTATCTGGTTAGATCAGTATTTACAGTTCGACAGACATATAAATGCTGCTCTGTCCAGGGCCAGAATAGTATTCGCTATGACCAAACGGCTGTTTTTTAGCAGTCGGTTTGACCTCAGAGTGAAGGTAGTTTGCTACATGGCCCTCATACGGCGATGATGATTTATGGTTGTCCTGTGCGGTTCAACGTTGCCCCTTCCCAGGTGGAGAAGTTTTCGATTGTTCGAGCATCAGTGTTTACGACGCTTGAGCGGCTTCATTCCACCAGAGGCATTCCCCTTTTTAGATAGGTGCGGTCTGATAAAGGATAGATTGGCAGTTCCGTTAATTTACCACGTCAGACGACGAACCGTGGATAGGCGGCTGCTGTACAATCGGGACGTTATGGCACAAGGCGAAGTAGAGCCTTTCGGTTCTGTAGGGCTGTGTCCGAACGGGACCAAACTGATAGGGTGAAGCAGGAGAACCAGTTTTTGGTGGCTTTAATCGGCACTTGGGTTTTTAGCCTTGGCCGGCTTACATACTTGTTTTATACTTTTAGGGTTTAGTTTAAAGTAAAATGGGCATGGTTGCACAAAAAGAAACAGAACAAAAAATACAAAACAAAAAAATAAAAAAATAAATTAAAAAAACATGGACAAAAAAAAAATAATAAAAAAAATACAATAAAATGTTTTCGTACCACGATAAAAAGGATACTTTTTCACCAGTTATCGAAAAAGATCTTGTGATTTTTGTGTCTTGGTACAGTGGCAGTCAATCGTGAAACAACATTTCCACTCACATTAACGTCAGGCAGAGGGTTTTTGTTTCTCATCTTGATTCTAAAAGCTGCGTTCAGAGGAGGAGGGGTGCATTCGATGGCATTGCATATGTTGTTGTATATAGATGTGATGTTTTCATTATGGAGTTCTGGGATGCCGAGGAGCACGGCGTCAGAGGAAACTTCTCTTCGTTTATAAACGTCGCATCTCTTTTGTAGGTCTGTTACTTCATCATTAACGACAGTGAGAGATTCTGATTCAAGGCGTGATTCTAATATTTTAACTCGGTCTTTAAGTGCATCCACCGATGTGTTTGCTTCGGTTATAAGAGCAAATAAGTTGTTTTCGATGGTTGTTAGTTGTTTGAGAAAATCGGTCCGAAGGTCTTGGAGATCTTTTGTCAAGCGATTTAATAAATCATCAATTTTTCTCTGAACCAACTTGTCCATGTCTGAGTTGATGCTTTTAAGTACGGATGTGGGTGTCGTTTGTTTGGTGGTGTTTGTTGGAGTGCGTACTGGCGATGCGGAAGAGGTTGAGGGAGTAATTGTTTTTTGTTTCCCCGCAGATCGTAATCCGGTCACGGTTCATTATACCAACACAAAAAAAAATTGGGACTAAGAGTATTTTATTAGAATTTTTAAGAGTGTGGATACCAAGAAACGTTGTCAATCAGACCAAAGGAAAAAAAAAATATGAAAAAAAAGACTTTATTTTAATTTTTCTTTAAAAGAACTATTTTAAACTTTAATTATCGCAATTAATTCGTTTTTTTTTTTATTTTTTAACTGGTCCAAAGTATCACTTTTCACGCTTTGAGTCTTTTAATGTGATTATATAAATGCAAATAAAAATGTTTTGCCGGGCGAACTTTTTTTGACGTTTATTCGCGCTTAAACATTTATTGATTTTTTTGTTTTGCTCTTTAGTTTTTTTTTTGTGTTCAAACTTTAAATGTGAAATGCATATATTTACAAGAATATTAAAGTAAAATATTTAGCAATCATAGAAGAGTTAACTTTGTTTAACAAATGATTCAGCTAACTTACAATCATTTGCTACTCACTTCAGTTGTTATTTTTTAATAATATGCCAAAAACTCAAAATCCTCATGAAAGTAATCATAATTTTAATTTAACTAAGTCATTACATTTTATATTTTAAAAGATCAATTATTTAAAAAGTGCTTTATTTTTATTAAACTGAGTCTGAACTCCAACCATTTTTATCTTTTTCTTATCTACTAAGTTAAAAAAAACTATTTGCCTCTTCATCAGTCCATTATCTCTCTTCATGTTTAAGAATACATATTCAAGAGAGGTTCTTAAATACAAATAATTCCCCAACGCACTGAACTCTGCCCACTGCTGTGCACTAGGCGATCATGATGCGTAGTAGGTATTCTTTTTCCGTTTTGTTTTCAGATTTGTTTGCCGTCCTTCATACTTCGAAAAGAAAACAAATCAAAGGTAAAAAACACGGTCGTTGTGTTAGTTTCTTTTTCTAGCTACACAACCACGACCACCAACACTACTATGGGGTTGGCCACGCCTACTCTCTTCAATTCCTTTCAGTGTTAGTAATTAAGAGAAAAAAAACTCAAAAGCTAAATATGAATATGAATAGAAAAACAAAATTGAAACCATATTATTAAAATCAGAAAGCGAAGGAAAGCAAAACAAAAAATATAGTTGTACCTTCTTTGGCAGCATGATTGCCTGGTACATCAAATTGAATTGAATTAGTCCTTACTGTGATATTATGAATTCTGTAGGCGCTCATGCTGAAAAATAAGCCACCTTTGCTTTCGTCATACTTTTGTGTTTTTTCTTTCGCTGTGCCTTTGTGGCTGTTCCTTTTTCTTTTTTATTGAGATTGTTAGCATTCGTTTATTTTCTCCTTGGAAGTGGTGACGTACAATGAGAATTAGTGCAAGAACAGATGGAAAAAATTATACCTATTTCGTATTCTGATCGCCTGGTGCATCAGAAGTGCAAAAAGTACCGGATTTCTTCCAAGATAACTTTTTTCAATTTTGTGTATCAGGCGATCATGCTGCCAAGTTAGGAGCATATATAATTTAAAAATAGTATTATCAGTAAAAGCAAGAATCTGATTACTGTATTGCTGGAAGCTCAGTGAAGAGCTAAGGGACACAAGTGCTTAACAAACAGCGGCAAAAATATCAAGAATCCTTTAAGTAAAAGTCTTAAAATTCTGATGAATATGTTAGCATTAAATGCATTTTTTCTATCACTGACTTTTAAGAAATTTGTTTGGACGTTTAAGTTTTTAAATGTCCACCTTTCAATTCTAAAATCGAAAGATTAATTTAAACAAAAATTATAAAACTTTTTTATAATATTTTTTAACTTTTCGATTCCAGTATTACATACTTTTCTTCCCTTTGGGCGACTACTCTGGCAGAAAAGAGAATTCTATTGTGTGCATCGTCTTGGTGAAAGAGTATTGGTTTCTTTTTTGTTCTGTCGTATTCGTATTCAAAATGTGCTCAGCTGTTCGTGTAGTTGTTTTGTTTGTATTTTTGTTTGTCTTCTTCTTTGGCTATGATTTTTTTTTATGGATTATTGATACTAAAAGAGATTGAGAGACGTAATGTGGGCGATCAGGACTATACGATGAAAAATAAGAAAAACTCTTTAAAACAACATGCCAGACTCAGGGGAATATTACGAGCATATTTTGGATCAATTTGGAACTCTGACATTATATATCTATATCTACATATATTTGGGAAACATATTTCTTCTTCAGTTTTTGTTTTGTGATGTCTTCATTTAATTCTGTTTTGCTAACATGCGCACATTGTTGGAGAGCAAAAAAGCCTTAATCTTCTTATTTTAAATTATTTAGCTAATTCAATGGGATAGAAAAATGGCAAGCTTAGAGAAATTGATGTGTATCGTCGTGTACTTACTTTGAGCTAAATATTTTATAAATGTTCTCGTATTTTAATTTAAATAAAACAAGTTTGTGTGTGAATTTATTAACAAATTTTATTCGTTTGATGCCTATTTATGGAATTATATATTTAAATTATTTAACCAATTTTAAAATTTTAATAAAATAAGGTGAGAAAATTAAGGGAATTTTCTATTTTCGTTATTTATCATTAGTTAGAAATTTGACTTTTTATCTTTGTAAAAATATGAAATACTGGGAAATTAATACATCAAAATGAATGGTTTGTTAACCTGAACGAAATAATCAAATGTACACCATATTTCTTTCGATAAGTTAGTCTCCCAGTATTTCATATTTCTTGGGATGAGTTCTTTGTAAATTTACGAGCGGTCTTAGAATGAGCTCATACCAAAATCTCGTCCCAAAAAAATTTAACACAGATAATTAGTGTCAAATGTAGCCGATTTCTATTTATTTAGTTTGTTATGATGAAAACATTATTTCTATGCTCAGATATGTATGCACATAAGAATTAGGTATATTAAAAACAGTCCGTTTGAGAACTAGGGCCTAGTGACTGAGAACTCTCAACCATTCCTGTGTGCGTGAACTGTTGTCAGGTATGGAAACTGACCTACAGTTTGAAGCCAAATCCGAACGGCAAATTTGAGAAAGCACTTTTCATGACAAGAATTAACGCAAGAGGCAGAACCCGTGAAAAAAAAAAACTTTAGGTGGCACAGGCAGGGGTCCAACCCAAGACTTCTCGCATGACAGTCCAACGCACTTTTTTTTTTATAATTCATTTTTATTAATTCATTCTTAAACCTATCTTAAAGCTAGACAAAAATTCATAAAACTAGCCTAATTATCCATAACTTACAACTAACTTAATGGTCCCATACGGACACTCTAAGTTAAACTATGACACTAACTACTAATGGCCCTAGTTAAACAAAACTAAATCAAGGTCCTTTTTTATTTTTACTTAAAAACTACTTAAAATAAGGTACTTAATATAAAACTTAAAGCTAACTTAAACTACCTATTCTTCCTATAAACTACTTAAAACTAGAACAACTACAGCAGCAAATCTAACGCTTTTTGTTTTTATTTTATTGTTTTTTTTTTTTGTTTTTTTTAATTTTAAATTTTTTTTTGTATTTTTTTTGTGTGCCACATTGCCTATTCTACTTAAAACTAAACCCTAAAACTATAAAACAAGTATGTAAGCCGGCCAGGACTTAAAACCCCATCCCGACTACCCAATATCAAGTGCCGACTGAAGCCACCAAAACTGGTTCTCCTGCTTCACCCTATCAGTTCGGTCCCGTTCGGACACAGCCCTACTGAACCAAAGGAGCTCTGCTCCGCCTTGTGCCATGACGTCCCGATTGTACAGGAGTCGCCTATCCACGGTTCTTCGTCTGCCGTGGTAGATTAACGGAACTGCCAATCTCTCCTTTATCAGACCACACCTATCTAAAAAGGGGAATGCCTCTGGTGGAATGAAGCCGCTCAAGCGTGCACACTCAAAAGACTCGTCGTTCGGATAGAACGCCCCGAAAATTAAATTGTTGGTCGAAGACATAGCTCTTGCAATGTGACCTCGAACGAGTTTTATCACGAAATTGTTAATTCTGTTGATTTGAGCCATGGTGCAGCGTCGTAAACACTGCCGCTCGAACACCCGAAACTTCTCCATCTGGGAAGGGTCAACGTTGAACCACACAGGACAACCATAAACGATCATTGGCCGTATGAGGGCCATGTAGCAAATTACCTTCACTCTGGGGTCAAGCCGACTGCCAAAAAAGCAGCCGTGTCGTCAGAGCGCAGGCTCCTCTGGCCCTGGTTAGAGCAGCATTTATATGTCTGTCGAAATATGAATACTGATCTAACCAAATACCGAGGTACTTCACTACACTTTTGCTCGCTAATGGCTGCCCGTGAAGATCAACGATGACCATCTTGCGCCAATTCTTGCACGTATCCCTCGTGGCCCTAGCCAACGGAGTCCGGAACAGAATTGTCTCTGACTTCTGGACATTTATTTTCAGTTTCCAGTCGTCGCAATATCGCTGAATCTTGTCGAAATCACGTTGCAAGAGAATTCTAATAACAGTCCAACGCACTAACCATCATGCCACGGGTACTATAAAATTATTAGGTATATTATGTAAGTTAATAAAAATGTTCAGGTCGAAAAATTGGTTTGTGGAAAAATCACTAGAATGACAACTTTTTGGTTTTCACATCCTGAAAATATCATATTGTTTGCATATTGTTGCATTTTTATTATTATTATTATTATTATTAAGCTAAAAAAGTCAAGAAAGTCTGAGACTAACTACAGAAGTTTTAAGAAAGTTTCCTCACGTTTAGCTTAGTAAACACTTATGTTACACATGAGTACATGACTGATTGATAATTTATTTAATTTAAATTTATTCTCTCAATTGCTATTATTTTCGCTCTTCAACATAAAATGTAATCCTTCTTGAAATATTTAAAATAACGATATAAAATTTAAAAACATACCAAAAACAATATTTTGAAAATAATCTCGTTATAAATGGATTTTACAATGTTTGTATTTGTCTCTTTCAGAATTCTAGACTTAAGACAACTGTTCTAACAAAATGACTGAAGGGGCATCAAAGTTCTTCATGTACATAAGCAATCTATTTCGCAATTTATTATGACGTGATCCAATGTCTTGATGTCATGGTGCAAAAATCGATCCCATCCACGGGAATAGCTTCTCCATATTTTCTAATTGGTTTCTTGTAGACGCCTAAAAATTAGATGTTAGCCAAGTTCTATGAACTGCAACGTAAGATTGAAGTTCTTACCTCATTACTCATTTATAGATTTCAAATAACAAATGCTTTAGACCTGGTTATCTAGGCACTACTAGATTTCGAGGACCCTTGGATAACCAAAGGCTGCCACTTCGATGTTGAAATAGCTGAACCATCTGACATCAATCTCAATCTATGACTCAACCTAATACAAGAAAATGAAAAAGAAATGTACATTAATGTATTAATTAATTAAAATTAGTATAAAATTTTAAGTTTCAAAATAAAAATAAACAACGGTAATAAGAACAAAACTTCTGCCTATATGTGTTTTCTTTTTATCAAACTTACAACGTTCGCACACAAATTTTACAGTGGTAAGTTATTTTTAGCATTTGTAGAAATCATAGAAGCGTTAAGCCAAAACTACAAAAAAATATTTATACAAAGTAATCATAATTTTATTTCAACTAATTCATTATTTTTATATTTGAAAAATGTTAATAATTTAAAAAGTGATTAAACTACTTGCCTATTTCTTAATCCATTTTTCTATGTCAAAGAGTGCACTTGTCATGATTCTTTAAAACAAATCATTCCCCTCCTCATCACCGTAGCACTCTGTGTACCTAGGCGATCATGATGCTTAGAAGGTATTCTTCTTCTTTTTGGTTTTAGTTATACTTTCCGTCCCTTATCAATACTACGAAGGGAAAAAAAGCAAAAGCAAAAAATACAGTAGTTGTGTTACTTTCCTTTTCTAATTATTCAAACACGATCACCAACACTAATGTGCCACCCCCACTCTCCCCAATTTCTTTAAGTGTAAGTAATTTAAGAGAAACACAATTTAAAAAAAAAATATGAAAAAAATAAGAAAAAAACAACAAATATAGTTACACCCTTCTTGAAAGCATGAACGCCTGCTACATTTAAAGTACGTACTTTTTCGTATATGTTACTTAATTTTAAAGAATAGGGAGATTAACTAGCACATTTAAGTTTGGTGTTTTATCTTTGTGCAAAAAATGTGCTAGACGTTGGGGATTCATGATTTTTTAAAAGCAGTGGATTGCTTTTCAAGTCAAATATTTCACATTCAGTTGACATTTTTTTTCAATTTATTTTGCACATTAACCTATCATGCTGCCAATCAAGTAAAATATAAAATTTGAAGAACAGTTTTACTAAAGGCCCAACTATAATAGACTTAGCCGAAAGTAAGCTAATGTCAAAACCGAACCAAAAGTTATCAGAAGTTATCGTCAAAACAAAAAGTAACCATGATGGATTCAAGTAATTTAAGCAAATTTGATATTTGCTAAAGCTCGAGCCATGTTTTATGGCTCTTGCGCGAAAGTTAGCGAAATTTAACGAAACTGAGCAGAACGTACATTATGGCTAGTGACATATAAGGCTGCGTATTGGTTCCTTCCCTTGAGCTGGCTTAGGCTCGGTTAAGTCTATTATAGCTGGGCCTTAATACAGGCAAGAAGTTGATTTCTGTATTAATGGAAGCTTAGTTAAGAGGTTAAGAAAAGATGTGTCAAACCGAGAGCAAAACTAGCACCTACTACGCAGCAAAGTTGCCTGGTGAGTCAGATATAGTTTCAAGAATCCTTTTAATGAAAAATAAGAATATATTTAGATTAAGGTTAATATTGCCTGCACTTTATCTTACAGTAACATTTAAGAAATTTATCTGACGTTTAAAATTTTAAATGTCATATACCTTTTCTATTCTAAAAACGAATGATGAAAAGTTAAACAAAAATAATAGGAACTTTTTTTTTTATAATATTTCTTAACTTTCCGATTTTAGTATTATACATACTTCTCTTCCTTTTGGGCGACCACCCTGAAAAAAAAGAGAATTCTATTGTATGCATCATCTTGGTGAAAGAGTATAGGTTCCTTTTTTGTTCTGTCGTATTCATATTAAAAATGTGCTCAGCTGTTCGTGTAGTTGTTTTGTTTGTGTTTCTGTTTGTCTTCTTCTTTGTCTATGATTTTTTTATTTAAAGTTATTAAAAGTGAAAAAGATTGAAATCGCCCACATTACGTCTTAATCTTTAAGATTAAGACGTTGGCGATCAGTACTGATCGAAAAAAGACAACAACAACATCGCAAATTTAGAAAAAATAATAAATGCAAAACCAGATAACGAAAAAAAATACCTGCTACAAAGCGTGCTTGCCTGGTGGATCAATTCCAGTTTTCTATTTAAATAAGAGTAGATCTTCAAAATAACATGAGAGAAAGAGGCCAGACTCAGGGGAATATGAAGAGCATTTTTTAGATCAATGAATTCTCAATTTTGTAAATATGGCAGTTTCTATATTTGGGAGACATATTTTTTATTCATTTATTTATTTTGTTAAATTTCAAATATTATTCGAAGGCTGTTCATTGGAAAGATGGCATTTTAAAGGCTTGAACTACTTATTTTAAATTAACGTAATTATTTGATGTTTTTATGAGAATGGAATAAAAAATCGTTGAGTTTAGTGCGTACATAAGTACTTTACTTTAAGCGGAATATCTTATAACCATGTTCGTATTTTCAAATATGTATATTAATAAAACAAAGTGTTTATGAGATATAATTGATAATTTGTATTCGTTTGATGCCTCCATTACTTAGTTCTCCCTCATACTGAATGAATTTTAACAAATAAGGTGTCAAAAGGAAGACATTTTTCTGTGAACTATGAATAATATTTTTATTGAATACGTATGTTTATTTAGTTAAACAGAAATTTTTTTCTTTTTTTATAATACAATACTAGGAAAACACTAGATCCAAATAAATGGTTTGTGTATTTGAACAAACTAATCGAATGCGAAAATCATTTCTTTCGATAAGTTAGTTTCCCGGTATTGCAAATTTTTTGGGAAGAGTTCTTTTTTGAGTTATGAGCGGTCTAAGGATGAGCTTAGATAGGGGATGAAGCGTGTCATTGGTGATAACGCACGGTCTTCCTCTACTGCGCTGTCCTGTGGGTGTGGATTCAAAGACTTTCCGGGCCGGAGCATTGGTTTCCATGCGCTCTACATGACCCAGCCATCTTAGTCGTTGAAGTTTTACCCTTATGGCTAAGTCTACGTCTCTGTACAGCCCGTACAACTCGTCGTTCCATCTTCTCTTCCACTCCCCTTCGATGCATACGGGACCGAAGATCACACGAAGAACTTTTCTCTCGAAGCGACCCAAGGTGCTTTCATCCGCTTTTGTCATAGTCCATGCTTCTGCACCGTATAGTAGGACGGGGATGATAAGGGTCTTTACCATTCTTAGTCCAAAGAAACAGTGGTTATCAAGAGTTATTCTGCGTTTGATCTCAGCGCTTGTGTTGTTTTCCGTGTTTAAAGCGAAGCCTAGGTAGACGAAGTGTTTGACTATCTCAAAGTCTGTCGATGGTGACGTATTGACTAAGACGTCGGTGTTGTATGTCCTTTCTTGACGACAGCATGTACTTTGTTTTTCCCTCATTAACCGTTAAACCTATTTTTGTCGCCTCTGCCCCAATACTCACAAAAGCCCCATTGACATCACGCTGAGTTCTTCCGATTATGTCAATGCCATCAGCATATGCTAGTAACTGGACAGACTTTTGAAAGATAGTGCCTCTATTGTTGACGTGTGAGCTCTGCACATGACAGCGCATCACCTTGTCTAGAACCTTTTTTGACATCGAAAGGTTGTGTTAAGTTGTTTCCAACCTTTATGGAGCAGCGTGAATTCTCCAAGGTCATCCTGCACAAACCAACTAGTTTATGGTTAGCTGTCGATTTGTTGTTATTGGTTTTTTCCAGGATCTGCATAATGTAAATATTTGATTGACTGTGGGCTTTCCTGGTCTAAAACCACACTGATAAGGATCTATCAGGTTTTTGACGATGGGCTTTAGACGTTCATATATTACGGCAGAGACAATTTTGTAGGCGATGTTTAGTAGACTGATTGATCTGATTCTGATTGATTCTTCCTACCGTATCTTACAGATAAGTTGGTGCATGCTCCTAACCAACTTATGTAAAGCTGCTTCCAAGAGCTTCAACTTAGATATGGAAATCTTTACTTCGTCTAAGTCGGGTGGACGGGATTGGTGGCTTTCTTCGTCTATGTTGAGTGGATCACAATCCTGCCTGACAGTGGAATTAAGTTCGTCGTCGCCGTTATACAGTCAGAAGTGGCCCTTCCATATCCTCAGCATTGACTGCAGTTCCACTATGATGTTTCAACTTTCGTCTTTGCAGCCTTTGGGTATAGGTTTATGTACCTATGAATTTTGTTTCACATGTTCATAAAAATTTCAAACTTCATTCCTACTTTTAAACATTTCAACTTCTTCAACCGCACACTTTTCATGCCCTCTCTTTTCCTTCTGAGAAGTCGGCTTTCCTCTCGCCTCTTCTGCTCATAGAGCTCATGAGCAGCTCTTGTCCTTTTAAGCAGCGCGCGCCGCTTTGCGTGCCTGTTGTTTGGCTGCATTTGCCTGCCGACACACCTTATCAAACCAGGAGTTCCTTGTTGGTGGCTGTTTGAAACCCAGCACATCAGAGGCGGCTTTTCTGATTGCATCTTGGCAATGTTGCCATTGGTTTTCGATACATTGCGAGAGAGGTTACTTGTAACTCGGTCGGAAAAGGATTTGGCGATCTCTGGCAATTGTAGCCCTTCGACGTTGTACCTTCTCCCAGCACCTCCTTGTTTTACCTTGGGTCTGGAAATCTGAAGTGATACCTTGGCTACAACGAGGTAGTGGTCCGTGTCGATGTTAGCTCCTTGGAAAGTTCGTACAACCATAATGCTGGCGTCGATCGCAATATGGTCAATCTGGTTGACGGTAGATTGATCTGGAGAGGTCCAAGTTCCTTTGTGGATGTTGAGGTGTGAAAAACTCGTACTGGCTACCATGACGTTTCGGCCCACAGCAAAATCTATGAGCCAGAATCCGTGTTCGGAAGTGCTGTCGTGCAGGCTGTTCTTCCCGATTATGCCACCAAAGATGTCTTCCCTTCCTAGCTTGGCATTAAAATCGCCCAGGACTATTTTAATATCGTAGCTATGGCACTACTCATATGTTTTGTCTAGGAGCTCGAAGAACATATCTTTGGTGTTGTCGTCTTTCTTTTCTGTGGGGGCGTGCGCACATATCAGGCTAATGTTGCCGAATTAAGGCTTGATGCGTATGGTCATGAGACGCTCATTAATGCACCTATAGCTCAAGACTTCTTGCCCAATGACGAAGCCGCATCCAAATAAGCGCCGTTGGTTTTCGTGGTAGCAGTCACCATAGTAAACATCGCAGTTTTTCATCCTCTTTTTGCCCTGCCCATCCCATCGTATTTCCTGGATGGCGGTGATATCTGCCTTATAGCGGTCTACTGCCTCCGCTGATTCTTCGGCCGCACGTGGTCTGGTAAGGGACCTAACATTCCACGTGCATATATCCGAAATTCGTTGTCCTTTATTCGTTTGCGTAGGTTGTCAACAGTAAATCCGTCCGTATCCGAGGCTTGTTGGTGCTTCGCAACTATGAAATATTTACTGTATAACAAAATTTATTTGAAGTCGGTACCAGTACTGATTCTTGAGCTATGGAAGACAAAAAAAAACGTAGTGAACGTACGAAAGCACGTACACACGCACGCATAGACATCTCTCTAAAAATCTTTTATTTCGACGCTAGGGGCCTTGAAACGTCGAAAAATTTCAAAATTTTCAATTCGACAAATCGGACCGATTACAATAACTTCCTAGAGTAAGTTAATAAATAAATACGTTAAAAAGTTAATAAGGAACTGTTTTTTATGCGAAGGATACTTTTCTGGCATTTTAGTTCAAAATATGATTTTTGTCAAACGATGGAAATCTGTGTTGTGGAGCGATGAGACGAAGAAATTGCTTCCAGCGCCCAAAATGTAAGGAACTTGACCAAAAGTACATTTCACCGGTAGTCAAACATGGCGGTGCGGTGGTTCAATCTGTGTTTAGGGATGTTTCTCTTGGAACGGCGTGGGACCCCTTCATCGTTTTGACGGAATTCTTAACAAAGAGAAATACATTGAGATACTTTAGAACATAATGCTACAGTGGCCTGAATAAAATATACCGGTCATTTGGTCTTTTCAGCAAGACAATGAACCGAAGCATACTGCAAAACTCACAAGACATTGTTTTGATCAAAATTCTATGCAAGTTCTTGACTGGCCATCGTCAAGTCCGGAATTAAATCCTATCCAGCATATATGGGATGAAGTCAAAAATGCCGCAAGCAATCAAAACATTCAAAATTTGGATAATTTATTCGAAAGAGTAAAAGTAACCTGGTATGCGATTCCAGTTAAAAGATGCCAAGGCCTAATCGAATTAATGCAAAGACGATGTGCAGCAGTTTTGAAGCTGAGAGGATTTCTGACAAAATATTAACCTTTTTAAATCACAAAACCCAACCGATTTTTATGTTTTCTTACTTTTTGTTGGACATTTTTCTAAGTTTCTAATTAGATGGCTCAGCCAAATTAGAGGTTTAAATAGAACATTTTTTTTTAAAACAATATGTCCCTGTGATAATTTGAAAAATAAGGTTATATTTGCCAAAAAATATTCCAAGTTTTATGATCATAATAAATAAAAGCCAATGTTTGAAGAATTAAATGATGAAATCTATGTTTTTATTTGAACACGAAATCGTTTCTAATTAGCTGTCAATAGCTGTAAGTTTTTACTGAAAATCACCCACTTAATTTTCTTAAAGGTCTTTTGTTCACGTTTTTTAATTTAAAGGCAAACATTTATTTTAAGTATCACTACTACTGGAAAATGGCATTCCTAAAGTGAAGACATACTTAGTTTCGTCTATTCTCTATTTAATAAACATTAGTAATTGCACTTTAAGTTTCACAAATTTTCAAATTCACAGTGCAGAACACTCAATATATCAAAAACTGCTTAACTTAAAATTAAACTCTTTTTCCAAAAATATAATTTAATAACTATTTTCCATAACATTTATAAAGCTTAACAAATAGCTTTTGTAACTTTACATTGTTCTGGCAAAGCTTACACGTTGTCCAACAATTATTTCAGAGAGAGGATAATATCTTTTACTAAGCTAAAAACAAAAAAGTGTTAAGACCTTTATATCCAAATATTCACGTTTCTAAACCTACCTTACACTATGTCTATGTATAGAAAGACCAAGGATACCTAACAGATGTTAAAATCACAAAAATTACTACTTATAGTTTTTCTGCGCTCAGGACACTCGCCAGAATACCCAAAACGGTTATGTGGAGGTATCTACTAACTACCCGAAAAAAGTAACATTTCAAAAAAAAAAGATAAAAATATAAGAAAAAGAAGAAGAAGGACTAAAATATAAAACCATCTGGGGATAGTTTCTGTCAATGGCAATTGCACAGAATTTCATAATAAAGTTTTGGTAGTTTTTATTTTTTTGTTTTGTCTCAAAGGGGTGAAGATAGTTCCGGAATCCTTTTTTTAGGATTATTTCATTGAAATGGGTAAAATAACTTTTTGAAAATATTTTTTGACAGTGGCCTTCGAATTTTTTGATAATTTTTTTTTTGTTCAAGTAAGTTTTTTAATGTTAGCTTGGTTTTATGGTGACTTTGTTTCCGCCATCATCGCATAGTCGTGGAAGTGTATAGTTCGTTGATGTTGAGACAGGGGCGACGAGCCGAAACAATCCAATTTTAAAAGCCACAGCATGTTGATTTTTAATTTTTTTTTTCATTTTTGTATACATAAGACTACTTTTATGGTTTACAGCAATGACGTCCTCATTAATCTACCAAAAGGATAACAGATGTGGTTTTTGGGTCTTAAGAGAAAAAATGAAAAACTTAACTTTCCCCCGAAGGTGAAACTTTATGCCACATTTACAATGAAATTTGATGCTTTTGGTGCTTATGCAAGTTACAATGTGATGGCATGTATCTACTTTATTATTATACTTGCATATGTATGTATGTGTATTTAAAAAGGATATGATTTTTTAATCTCACGAAAGCAAGGTGCTTAAACAATTTTTTCAAGAAATTGGGTCATTCTTAAATACGATAAAGGTATCGTCATATGTGCTTCTTAATAACCAACAGTATGGCATTCGTAGAAATAATTACACTGTTGATCTCATGGTTTATCTCACCGAACGAACAGTGGAACAAATCTGTACATCGTTTTGAAGAAAGTGAGATTATTGCACTTGATATTTTTTAAGGTATATGAAGAGTTTGGCATTAAGCTCTCTTATAATTATTTTTTCATTGAATTCAATTACTATTCTATGGATCCAAATCTGATAAAGACAAAATAAACACTGGTGTGCCCCAAGGCTCCGTTTTGTTTTCGATACTCTTTCTTATTTTTAAAAATCTTAAATATTCACAGCTTTTAATATTCGCTTTTAGACCACCACATTGTTCTTACAATGTCGACAACGCATGGCAGCGTATGATAAGATCCTTAAATTCTTACCTTGACAGCATGTCCAATGGGGAATTAAAAACAGTTTAGTATTGTATGCTTAGAAAACTCAATGCTATCTTCTGTCTTTTTAGGCCTTTTGATCTGGCTATAACTTACAAAACTTTAATTCGTCCTAAACTCTAGTTAAATTCCCATAGTATCGGTTCCGATTTGTCAAATTGAAAATTTTGACATTTCTCGACGTTTCAAGGTCCCTAGAGTCGAAATCAAAGATTTTTAGAAAGATACCTGTGCGTGCGTGTGTATGTACGTTCGTACGTCCGTACGTTCGCGACGTTTTCTCGTCGTCCATAGCTCAAGAACCGAAAGAGATATCGATTTCAAATAAAGCAGAAAGATGCTAAAAGGGCTCTCAAGAAAATTGCGTGGGTGGTTTTTTTTACTATAGTAGTTTGAAAAAAAGGTGAACATTTTGGTTAACCCTAAATATCTTACGAAACAAAAACGCTAGAGACTTGAAATAAATTTCACATAACATATTGTAACGTCAAATTAAAGAAGTATATTTTTTGAAAAAAAATCCAAATAACTGTTTTTTTATAGATCAAAAAAACTGAAAAAAAATTTGTCGTCTTCAAAATTTAACGACTAAAATATGATTTCATCTTAAAAACAATTTTTCGCAACGAAGAATAATGTTTTTGACATCTGATAAAATTTTGAAAAAAATCGAATTGACAGTTTTTTTACAAAAAATAAAACTCTAAAAAAAACAATACTAAAACTTGGTAAAAATTTACGACTCAAAAAGCTTTTCAAAAATTAAAAATATTGGCTTCAAACTTATTTTATTTCACAGAAAATATTGCTTTCGATATTCAGTAATTTTTATATAAAAATCCAACAGTCCGTTTTTTCCTAAAAAATAAAATCTACAAAAAATGGTACGCAAAATTGGTAAAAATTCATACGGGTACATATAGACCAACTTTTAAGCAAGACAAATCGACAGACGCGATGGGAAGTTTTCAGTGTGGGTCGCATCCCAGCCTCTTTTATAATTTGGATTGGTACCCCAGTTACATACTTGAGCGTTATAGGGAGGTACTAGCACAACTGCTTAATCACAACCTTCTTAAAAGCTCCTCCAGTAAAGATGAACTAGACCTTTCTGTAAATCATCTCACCGAAGCCTTAAATGAATCAATGAGATCTTCATGCCCTGTAACCATTTTAAAGGGTAAAAAGAAACCTCATTGGTGGCATAAAGAATTAGAACCATTCAGAAAGAGCTGTCGTAAACTCTTCAACAGATCTAAGTACACTAGACCTCCTTCTGACTGGGACTTATACAAACAAGCTCTAAAGCAATATAAAAAAGAATTAAGAAAGAGTAAGAGGTCTTCTTGGAGAAATTTTTGTGGTAAAATAGAAAATACTTCAGAAGCCTCAAGACTCAGGAAAATTCTCTCAAAAAGTCCAACAATACCTAGTGCTTTAAAGACAGAAGCAGGCACGTGGACTATCACAGATGAAGAATCTCTTAATGTGTTATTAGACACCCACTTTCCAGGTAGTTCTAACATACTCAACGACTTAACATCAGAGTCTCAAGCTTCTACAAGCGATTTAGTTGATCTAATAACGCGGGAAAAACTGCAATGGGCCATAGACATCTTTGATCCATATAAATCTCCAGGACCAGATGGAATCATTCCGGCCGAACTACAAAAATGCTCAGACATGATTATTCCACCATTGGAAATCATTCTGACAAGCTGTGTAAGGTTGAGATATATTCCCAAAGCCTGGAGAATGGCAAAAGTAGTCTTTATTCCCAAAGCAGGGAAACCCTCACACGTTAACCCTAAAGATCTACGACCAATCAGCCTATCATCCTTCCTTCTTAAAACCTTGGAAAGATTGATTGAAATTTATATCAGACATAATTTAAAACCATGTCTCATTTCCACAGCTCAACATGCTTACTCTAAGGGAAAATCAGTAGAATCAGCACTTCACTCACTGGTACGTACTATTGAACATTCCCTCGAATACAAAGAATATAACCTGGTAGCGTTCCTAGATATTGAAAGAGCTTTCAACAACGTCAGTTACCAGGCGATCACAACAGCAATGGATAAGCTGAAATTAGAGAAGTCACTCATAGATCTTATAAGTCTCATGCTCAAAAGCAGAACAATAATTTCTAACATGAGAAGTTTTACTGCCACCAGATCGGTGAATCGAGGCACTCCCCAAGGTGGAGTCCTTTCGCCTCTTTTATGGAACATGGTAGTAAACGACTTACCTACAGCATTGGAAACAGAGGGTTTCAAGGTGATTGCCTACGCTGACGACGTTGCGATATCTGTATCTGGAAAGCACCCCCAAGTTCTCTCGGAACTAATACAAAATGCCCTAAACAGGCTAATTAAATGGGCTAAGCAATGTGGATTGGACGTCAACCCACACAAAACAGAATTAATACTCTTCTCGAGAAGATATAAAATTCCTCAGATTAGCCCACCCAAGATTAAAGGAATACCATTAAGCTTTTCCGACCAAGCTAAATATTTGGGCCTCATTTTAGACAAAAAACTAAATTGGAAGGCAAATATTGATGAAAGAGTCAAAAAGGCTACTGTAGCGCTTTTTACTTGTAAAAAGGCCATAGGATCAAAATGGGGCTTCTACCCAAAAATAACCCACTGGCTATAAACTTCGGTAATCAGGCCGATACTCATTTATGGAGCCGTCGTATGGTGGACCGCACTGGATAAGATGGTAAATCTAAATAAACTCATTAAAGTCCAGCGGTCAGCAGGTATGTGCATTACAGGAGCACTTCGCACAACACCAACCGCAGCACTGGAAGTGCTTTTAAACCTAACACCACTTGACATCTTCTCTAAAAAGGTGGCTGCCAACTCATGTGTAAGGCTTAGAGCCACCTCTCAATGGACCAGTAACAATACTGGACATACAACTATTCTAGACAATTTCAGATCTATCCCAGATCGCTTAGACTATACCACCCCAAAAATGGTATTTGGTAAAAGATTCCATGTGTCCATCGATTCAAGATCCTCCTGGGAAGAAGAGGGACCTTTGGAAGACGATGCGGTACACTTCTATACTGACGGTTCAAAGACCGATCACGGAGTTGGAAGTGGTATCTTTTCAGAACAACTGTATCTCAGTCTATCCTATAGACTTCCCAATCAATGTAGTGTATTCCAGGCAGAAGTAATGGCGATTAAAGAAGCACTATCCTGGCTCAAAGAAAACGTTATATCTTGTAAGGATATACGAATTTTCTCGGACAGCCAAGCCGCTCTTAAATCTCTCTAGCGTCTGTCTCCACAAACTCTCGAACAGTCCACGATTGTCAATCATCTCTGAAGGAGATGACGGTTTAACATTCACCTCATTTGGGTGCCGGGCCACAGAGACATTCCGGGAAATTGCAAAGCCGATGAGCTCGCCAAAAACGGAACACTTCTGCCTTATGTTAGACAAAAACATAACATAGGAACACCACTTGCTACATGCAAATATCTTCTCAAGCAATATGCTTTAGAAACAACAAGTACTAGATGGTCACAAAGTACCACCTGCCTGGCAACCAAGCAAATATGGCCAAGTATTGACTTAAAACGGTCAAAAGGCTTGATATCACTAAGCAGACAAAGTATAAGCTCTAGAATTGGAGTAATAACGGGACACTGCCTCATAGGTAGACATGCTCTGAGGCTTGGGGTCTACACAAATGACTTCTGTAGAAGCTGCATGGACGAGGAGGAAGAGGAAACAGTCCAACACCTTCTATGTACATGTCCAGCACTCTCCATTAGAAGGAATTACTTTCTCGGTAAACCCTTCTTCGATAATACCAGTGAACTGGCAACGATTGACACAAAACTTCTCTCTAACTTTATTAAAAGTACAAAATGGTTTGTTTAAATTCATTACTCTCCCATGAGTAACCTCATTAGTGGTATCACAATGGACCCTTGAGGTCTACGTGTGTCAATGATATCTGGACAGCCACTCCAACCTATCTTAACCTACATACTTGAGTCTTTTGCGTAGAATTGAAAGTCACTTAGACTCTCACTGATACATTTCCTACTTTTAAACACCCGTGGCAAGGTATCATGCCTATCATTGTTTTATAGTTATTTTTATAAATAGAGCCATAGTGAAATATCCAGTTGCATTCCTCCCCTTCAACTATTCAACCGTAGAACCCGAACTTCTATGAATGCTTATCAGTTTACCCTTGAGGGCTGAGGCCAATCTCAGACGTCCTGTTAAATACAGAGATTCTTTCTTTAACCGAACTACACAAATGTGGGACGCCTAAATTAAAAACTAATGTGTGTATATAGGTATCTCCTTTCTAATCCTGCAGTCCCTTCCTTATACCTTGTACTGGGTTTAATCATTAAAAGAGTTCTTCGTAGCCGGTTGCGTAAGCGCACAATATAAAAAAATATCAACCATTTAAAATGTGCTTTATTTTTTTTCCACTGAGTCTGAACTCCTCCACCTTTTTTCATCTTCTTCTTCTTGACTTATCTTCTTACTAAAAATAAAAAATACTTGCCCCTTATATTCCATAATCTCTCTTACTTTTTAAGAGTGCATAATTCCCCACCTTCACAATATACGATCATGATGAATAGTAGGTATTCCTTCTTCTTTTTGACATTCCATCCTTAATCAATATTTTGAAGTGAAAACAAAGCAAAGGCAAAAAAAGCGCTTGTTGTGTTAGTTTCTTTTTCTAATATTATATAACCACGATCACCAACACGAATATAGGATTGGCCACGCCCTACTCTTCCTAATGCCCTTTAATTTTAAGTATCTTAAGAGAACCAAAGTTCAAAAAGAAATTTATAAATAAAAAGTCACAATTCAAACCATATTTACATGTATGGAAAAGTAAAACAAAGCAAAATAAAAACAATACCTTCTTTGGCGCATGAGTGCCTGGTAATTTCTCTAAAATCTTGAAATTTTATAGTCTTTTCATTAAAAAAATTCCTCTAGTTCATTAGGCGCTGGTAGGCTGGTAAGGAATGAATTTTTGTGTTTCCGCATGTCGTCATCATACTTTTTTTTCTCCCTGTGCCTATTTGGCTGTTCTTCTCCTTCATTTTCTTATTTATTATTGAAATTTTTAGCCTTTTTTCTCTTAAGAAATGGCGACAAAGATAGAGAATAAGTGGAAGAACAGATGGCGAAAACAATGCCTGCTACGTAGTATGATCACCTGGCACATTAAAAGTATTTTTTTTGTTGATTTGAAAATAAGACCATAATTTTTTTTAGTGATTAGAGACTAAGGACTTAGGAGAGTTAAAATTTAGCACATTTAGGTTTTGTTTATTTTAATGTTGTGCAAATCGTTAAACGATTCACAATTTTTAAAAAAGCATGCAATTCTTCTGAGTCAAAAACAAGACATTCAGGTGACAATTATTTACAATTTTGTGTATCAGGCGATCATGCTGGAAAAAAAAGAACGTATTTAATTTGAAAAACTGATATACAAATCCAGACAAGAAGTAGCTTTCTGAAATGGCGGAAGTTTGGTAAAGAGATTTAAGAAAAAGGTTGCCTGGTGAGTTAGAGTTAACTTTTCCAGAATTTTTTTAAAAATAATTCTGAAAATTCAGAACAATATGTTCAGATTAAGGAAATTATGGCAAGCACTTTGTAAAACACTTGAGTTTTTGGAAATTTATTGTCTTCCATAGCTCTAGAACCAGTAAAGATATCGATTTCAAATAAATTTTGCATGCTGGAAGATGCAGAAAGAGTTCGCGTGGGTTGTTTTTTCATAATAACAATAACTCACGAACCAGAAATGCTAGAGACTTGAAATTAATTTTATTTTATATATTGTAATGTGATAAAAAAACAAGTATATTTTTGGAAGAAATCCAATTAACGTTTTTATTATAAATACAAAAAACTGAAAAAAAATTGTCACCTCGAAAATTTTACGAACAAAAATGATTTCATCTGCAAAACAATTTTGTGCAACGAAGAATAAGGTTTTTAACATCTGGTAAAGTTTTCAGAAAAATCGAATTGATAGTTTTTTAAACAAAATTAAAACCTAAAAATGACCCACACCGATAAACTCTTATCCAGTCTGTCGATTTGTCTTGCTTAAAAGTTTGTCTATATGTACTCTTATCAATTTTAACCAAATTTGCGTACTATTTTTTGTAGATTTTATTTTTTATGAAAAAACGGACTGTTGGATTTTTATATAAAAATTACTTAATATCGAAAACAATATTTTCTGTGAAATAAAATAAGTTTGAAGCCAATATTTTTAATTTTTGAAAAGCTATTTGAGTCTAAAGTAAATTTTTACAAAGTTTTAGTATTGTCTTTTTTTTAGAGATTTATTTTTTGTAAAAAAACTGTCAGTTCGATTTTTTTCAAAATTTTACCGAATGTTGAAAACAATATTTCTTATAAGACAAAATTAGTTCAAAGCCAATATTTCAAATTTTTGAAAAGATATTTGAGTCGAAAATCAATTTTTACCAACTTTTGTAAGAAAAGTGTTAATTCCACTTTTTTCGAAATCTTACTGAATATTGACAACAATAATTGAATATTTAGAATGAAACAACAACAACTTGTGTGTGCTACCACCAAGTTCATAGGCTGGAGTTATAGCTATTTCACGGGGACCAACCCGATCATCAGACTCCTTTAGTTGTGCTTAATCGCTTTATGTTCAATTTAATTTTTGAAGAACTTTTGCCCGAGCTGGGCTTTGAAATTAAATTGAACATAAAGCGATTAAGCACCACTAAAGGAGTCTGATGATCGGATTGGTCCCCGTGAAATAGCTATAACTCCAGCCTATGAACTTGGTTGTAGCACACACAAGTTGTTGTTGTTTCATTCCAAACATTCAATTGTAAATTCGGCAAGCAGCTGCCTTAAACTGTGCGTATAAAATTTCATACAAAAAACCTCCTTAGAATTGACAACAATATTTTTTGAAAGATAAAAGAAGTTTAAAGCCAATGTTTACAATTTTTGAAAAGATATTTGAGTGGAAAATCAATTTTTACCAACTTTTATACATTTTTTTTTAGGTTTTTATTTTTTGTAAAAAAAACTGTCAATTAGATTTTTCTCAAAATTTGTCCTAATTTAAAAAAAAAATATTTCTTATAAGCAAAAATTAGTTAGAAGCTATTATCTCAAATTTTGTAAAAGATATTTGAATGGAAAATCATTTTTTAATAACTTTTGATACCTTTTTTCGGTTTTTTATTTTTTGTAAAAAAAAACTGTCAATTCGATTTTTCTCAAAATTTTATTAGATGTCAAAAACATTATTTTTCGTTGCACCAAATTGTTTTGGAGATGAAATCATATTCTACTCGTAAAATTTTTGAGCTTACGAACTTTTTTTCCAGTTCTTTTGATTTATAAAAAAACCGTTAATGGGATTTTTTCAAAAAATATAATTCTTTGATATCACGTTACAATATATTATATCAAATTTAATTCAAGTCTCTAGCGTTTTTGGTTCGTAACATATTTAGAGTTAACCAAAATGGTCACCTTTTTTTCAAACTGCTATGGTAAAAAATTTCGTGAGGGCATCTTTCTGCCTTATTATCTGTATAACAACATTTATCTGAAGTCGATATCTCTTCTTTTTCTTGAGGTATGGACGACGAAAAAACGTCGCGAACGTACGGACGTACGTACACACGCACGCACAGACATCTTGCTAAAAATCTTTTATTTCGGCTCTAGGGACCTTAAAACGTCGAGAAATGATAAAATTTTCAATTCGACAAATCGGACCGATTACAATAACTTCCTATGGGAAGTTAAAAAACATTACTTTAAGTTGGTAAAAATTAAATTTCGACTCAAATATCTTTTCAAAACTTTGAGATTTTGACTTTCAAATTATTTTATCTTGTAAGAAATATTGGTTTCAACATTCGGTAAAAGTTTGAAAAAAATCGAATTGACAGTTTGTTAACAAAAAATAAAAACCTAAACAAAAATGAATAAAAGTTAGTAAAAAATGATTTTCAATTCAAATAACTTTTTCAAAACTTTGTGACATTGGCTTTAAACTAATTTTTTTTAATATTATTGTCCAAATTGAGTACCATTTTGAGAAAAACCGATCTGACTTTTTTTTTTACTAAAAATTGAAAACCTTAAAAATATTTAACAAAATTAGGTAAAAATTGATTTTCGACATAAATATCTTTACAAAGCTTTGAAATTTTGGGTTGAATCTAATTTTATTTTATGAGAAATATTTTTTTGAACATTCGGTAAAATTTTTTGAAAAATCGAATTGAAATTTTTTTAACAAAAAATAAAAACCTTAAAAGAGCATTTCTAAAAGTTCGTTAAAATTGATTTTCAACTCAAATGTCTTTTCAAAAATTAAAAATATTGGTTTCAAACTAATTTTATCTCACATAAAATATTGTTTTCAACATTCAGTGAAATTTTGATAAAAATCCAACAGTCCGTTTTTTCGTAAAAAAAAATTAAATCTAAAAAATAAAATACGAACATTTGGTAAAAATATTGTTCGGTCCTCGATGTCACCTGAACAATAGAAGTTATTGACTTCAAATAAATTTCATTCATCCAATTTGTATTTGTTTAAATAACATAAAAAGCTTTCAAGAAATGCTACTAAAATTGGTAAAAATTGGATAACGACTAAAAAATCTCGTTAACAAGAATATATTTTGAATTGAAAGTATTTCATCGCTATGCAAAATATTGTTATTAGTTTTAAAATTTTTAAGAATAATTCAACTGACAACTTTTTTAACCCAACACGAAAACCGACAAAACTTTTAAGCAGACTAATCGACAGGATGGGAGGTTATCAGTGCGGGTCGCATCCCAGCCTCTTTTTTCACATTTCATATTTTTTCTTCTTCGTCTATGATTTGTTTCCTTTAAGGTTATTGATAGCGAAAAAGATTGAAAGTAGTGGGATTGTGGGGGATCGACATTGTATGAAAGAATAAATGCAAAAGCAGGTAACGAAAATAATACCTGCTACAAAGCAGGCTTCCCAGGTGGATAAGTTATACTTTTCTATTTTAATACTAATAAATATATATTCAAAACAAGATGAGAGAGAGAGAGAGAGAGAGTCCAGACTTAGGGGAATATTTCTAGCATTTTTTTTAGGTCATCCTTCATTTTGGAAATACAGGATATTAATTGTTCTATTCTAAAATGTGTCAAGAACTGTTCAAATCTTAATTTACTTAACGTATGTAGTTTAATTTAAATTCTGAAGAAATTTTGTCATATTTTGTTTTATGATATCTACATTTATTTATTTTGTTAGAGTTCCTATATTAGGCTTTTTTTATTGATAAATTATAGCTAGTGCAGTAATAGAAAGTAAGTGCAGTAATGGAAAGTGCGAATAAAACGTATGTTCACTATTATATGCACTCTTATTTTATATCTCCAAGTTGGTATCTGTGCAATCATACTTATGTCAATATCAGCTGTCAACAAAAAGAATAATTACTTGAAAGAAAAAAATTAAAATGCAGTGAAGAATGCAGTTCTTCATCAGAACTTGATCGCTTAATGAGCTCTGATGATTCTTCATCTAATGAGAAGGACGTAAGCGTTTTGAATTTTATGAAAAATCGAGGATTATAGTGAGCTTGATTTTAAATCCCACTTTAGGTTGAATCCCTCAACTGTAGTGAAATTGATAGGTGAACAACTTGTTGGTTCATCTAACAATTTATTTAAAAATATTAAAGCGTTTTCTATTTATTTTAAATACGTACTCAAGGGTTGTGTTGAAAAAGTATTGTTGATTTTATGTAAAGTTGAATAAGAGTTCAAGTTAATGTGTACATGCAGGAGTTGAGTATAAATTGAAAGATTGGCTGTCCACATTAAATTTTTAATGTTAGGTACAAGCAGTGAGACAGGTGGATTATATGTGAGTGAAAGAGAGAGATGGGTAGATTACAGTCCAAATGCAAACAATATTATGTTATGTCAAGTAGTCAACGCATTGAATATTTAGGTCGACAGTCTTCAAACCAATTTATTTTTATTCTACTTAAAACAGAGCACAAGAAAAATACGAACGCATCCCCAAATAATAAAACCTGCCAACCGTTAAGTGAAAAATATTTCTGGATCTGGATGAAGTGTCATTCTATTCCAAGCATTCCAAAACTTTATCTGAACTATTTACCCGCACTATTTCATTGTTGTTCTTTAGTGTGTAAGATTTTGCTGAGCTACGGATAAATTTACCAATAAAAAACACCTATTGTTTTCGAGCTTATATAGGCTTAAATTTTTAAGATTATTTCGTTCGTAGATTATACGTTCGAAGACTATGTTTTGTTGTATTACTTAACTTTCTATTATTATAAAAATATGAAACACTGGGAAAAAAGAAACAGTCTGTGCACTTGAACCAACAAATCCCATGCACAAACCATTCCATATTTTTTTTTGGGATGAGTTCTTTCTAACCTTGTGAGCGGTATTATGATAAGCAAGGCCAGAGGTTGAACCGTGATGAATGTTTTTTTGGGCAGTGTTATCGCACTCCATCTCAGCCTATCCCTTATAGGGACAAAACAAAAAATTTTGGAAGTCCTATGCAATTTCTGTAATTCACACTTATAGTAGAGCTTTTTAAAAACTTTAAAATAGTTGAAATTAAATATTTCACAAAGTATTTCAAATTAAAGTAAGACTTATCTTCAAGACGAATATTAGCGAATCTCAATAACTTTCTTATCTCAAGTTATAGACAATGATTTATTCTCACTGCGCTTTTTATTTGTATTATCACATATCAGTTAATTGTTAATATAATACGAAACATGTATTTACATATGTTAAGTGAAAAGTTTAAAGAAAATATATCATTTTCACGGGAAAAAACAATTTCCTTACGTACACTCTAGTTTTGCATTTAAAGTAAATTCCACCTTTAGTGTATCTTTACAGACAATACACTTGAGTCCCTTACCTCCTTTTAGCCGATAACCCAAAAAACAACAACAACAAAATTGTTTCGCACAACTTTGAATTCAACTAAACACTTTTTGTGTTAAGGTGATGTTGGAATAAGGTGAACTGAACTTGAACAAACTCCAAAGGAACATATCGCAGAGAAATAGTGTTGTATCAATTTCAATATCATTGTTCCTCCCTTATAGAATCTATTCTATGTTTTAGTTCTATAAACCTAGCTATATAGCTAGCTATATTGAAGGGAGCACTCTCTCCCAGTCTTTAGGTTTGAGTGCCCTTTTCTTTCCATTACCCCATAACTATACTGAGAGAGAGTCGATTATATTATCCTGCGAAAACTTTCGCACAAAGTGTAACTTTTCGGATGCTTAAAAGTTTTATCTAAGCACAAACTTAATTAGGAGTTAGGTGAAGCATGAAAACTGATACAAAGCCTTTTGCATTTTCGTACGACTATATTTATATATATAGATAAGGTACATATACTTATATGTTGCTATTAACCAATTGTGCCTTTCAAAAAAGACCACAAAAGCATTTTCTATTTTCTATAGAGAAAAAGGGGGGTTTGTGAAGGTTGTAGGTATACTTACCATGATGGTTTAAGACAATTTTTGAGGATTAAAAGAGGATATAAGGAGGCTAGACGGAAACAGGTATCAAATAATTTAATTCATTTGGAAGAATTAGTGAAATTGATTAAATTTTTAAAAGATCGATCAATTTGCAAAATAGACATCGACTTTTGTTTTCGTGTAGTTGAACTTTTTTAGAATGGGTAAAATGCTTTAAAAATGCAAAATTGTATACTAAAATAGTGAATAGCATGAAGAAGTTTCAACATTTGAGAATAAAAAAAGGTACAATATTTTGAAAAATTAAAATCAAAATATTTAATTTGATCTATCGTCAAATTGGATACTTTTTAATTGATTTTGAATCAATGTTAATATAAAGGTTATTTTTTAGCTATTATCTTTTTGGCAGCACTGGTTTAAACAGCTGACGCACTTTTCGTGTTTTGTTTCAATGTCAAACAATCTTCAGTTTGGTCTATAATTTAAATATTAATGGCGAGTTCAGTGAACTTGTTTTTTTTCGTTCGGGACCGGTCAATTTGGTGCCTATATCGTGCGATATATATGTTAAAGCTCATGTCTATACAGACAAACTGTCTTTAATTGACGCATTGGAAGGCAACATTGAAGCATTTATTCGTTAGATACCGGCTGAAATGTTGGAAAAAGTATGCCAACATTGGACTAAGTGGATGGACCGTTTGAGGCACAGTCAAGGTCAACATTTGCATGAAATAATCTTCAAACATTAAATTATATGGGCCGTACTATGGATATAAATAAAGATTTAATGAATTTTTCTGAATTGTATGTTTTTTTTTTTAAACTTTCCTAAAGCTTAAAAAAAATCACAATTTATAATCTAACAAGCAGACCCACCCAGGCGTTGCTGTGTCTGAATGATTTATGATGGATTTTAAAGACAGAATTTAACACAAATTAACATTTATTTAATAAATACTCTAATTATCTTTAATAAAAAAATTAATAAAACAATTAATTAAAATAATGGCAAAAAGTTGAAGAATACTACTCGACGTTAGTAAGCGTCAGATATCAATGGTTTTCATGTTCGAAGAGCTGCAACTTGTAAATGCATTTTGACTGTTCCGTACAAATTGGAAAGACATTGGTCCAGGAATATTCAACAACAGTAAACACAGAAAGAAGTATTCACGTTGTTTTGGATGGAGAGTATAAAGTCGTGCCAGTGTCTTAGCTTTAAAAAAGCTTGCAATTGAAGAATGCGGTTTTCATTTTTCAAGTGGTTCCCATTTTTAAGGTGAGGAGTTAATCGTGAAATTGCATGAAATATCGGTATAAAATTATGTTTTTGGGAACTGGCCAAACACATATTTTTTTTGAAAAAATTCACTTAATGTCATTTTTGGATCTTTGGAGAACATTCTCTTCAGTGAACGTTGACCTTTTTGAATGTTTACTGCAAGATGTTTATAGTTTACGACTCTCTACACTTCTACAGTCCTAATTATTTGAACTGCAATTCTTTCTGCATTTTGCTTGACATATTCCTAAGCTCTTTTTACATATATCTAAAAAATGCAATTAAAATGAGAAAATAAGAATTGAGTACGTAAACACTCAAAGATTTTTGAATCTTTTATAAAGCTAGATTCTGAAGTTTGCAGTCAAAGTAAAACTAATTTATTAAACTCTGATTCTATAGAATGATACAGAAATAGCAAGGTTATATAGGTTTTAAAATTGGCTCGGATAGATTTTGGCACCTCATTTTGAATATTTTGTTTTGGTGACATCTGTCAAATCTTGTGTTTATTATTTAGCTGTTTATCCCAAATTATTATGGCAAGTTACACGATTGAAATGATAAAACTTTATTATCAAAAGAGTGTTCGTTAACGCAAAAGTTGAGCGTATTTTTCCAAGCTTAGGTATACGTGGTGGCCCTTCACTGTAGACTCTTCAACGTTTGGTGGCCAAATTTGAGACGACCGGTTCAGTAAACAATTAACCAGCACTCGTACGCAAGATCTGCCGAAAACATCGCCGCGGTCAGTGAATGTGTACAGCAAGACACAAGTCAGTCTATTTCTCGCTGTGAACAAGAACTCGGCCTTTCGTACACTTCAACTTAACGAATTTTATTTATTTATTTATTTATTCATCAAGCAGATTAATATAATATAATTAAAAAATAAAATATAATCTTACAGACTACAGAAACAAGGTTTTAACTTTAGTAATAAAGAAGTGAAATATAAATAAAAATATTAAATTATGTAAGGCTAAAACTTGAACCACCAGTGTAGGAATTAAGAAATAAATATAATAAATGTTTTTTAAAAGATTCTCGACTTTGGTAGGAAAAGAAGTCAACATGATTACAAATGATATTAGATTCTCTAATGCATCGAGTTAGAGGCTCATTGAAACCATAGTTTACTCTATGATAGGGTTCATGAAAGAGAGTAGAAGATCGCGTTTGCCTATACGGAGCATATATTTCGACTAAGGACAAAAGTAAAGGGCAGTTTATATGAGAAGTAATAATATCACGTATGAAAACCACTGAAAAATACCGACGGCGAATATCAAGTGGTGTTAGACCAAGCAGTTTACATCTGGTTTCATAAGAAGGCATTTCAATGTTCCAATTTAGTCGATGAACTACAATTCGCGAAAACTTTTTCTGAATCCTTTCAATTCTTAAACAATGAGTTTTATAAAAAGGATTCCAAATTACTGAGCAGTATTCTAGGGAAGATCTCACATAAGCATAAAATAATGACCGAAGGGTAAATGGATCTTTAAACTCTTTTGAGTTGCGAACCACAAACCCTAGCATAGTATTTGCTTTAGCAACAACAAAATCAATATGGGAGTTGAAGTTTAGTTTGTAATCAAATATTACACCTAGGTCTTTCTTTTCTTTAAGCTTAGTAAGTTTTGTTTTATATATTTCGTATTCAAAACAAATTGGACTAAGACTACGAGAAAAAGATAAAGATTGGCATTTAGACACATTTAAGAAAAGCTGGTTAGCAGTGCACCATACAGAGTCACTTTGAAGTAAAAGACAATCGTCCAAGGATTTGATACAGCGGAAAATTTTAATATCATCCGCAAACATTAGGCAGTGAGAATTGTTGATAACCGTTGGTATGTCATTGATTTATATCAGGAATAGAAGGGGTCCCAAGTGACTTCCTTGAGGAACACCAGAAGTTACATGAATCACTTCCGAATTTTGCATAAGAACTTCTGCATGCACCCGTACTCCATGTTCATGACCATAGACAACGCGATTTGATTGCTGACTAGGCTTTGAAGAGTTTAGAATTATGATAATTCATAATTGTCCTAGCAGATCAACAATTGAGCGTCTAGTGGAAAAATTTGAATCCACAGGCACACTACACGGTACAAAATGTTCGCGTGCCAGTGAGACAAAGAAGTGCCAGTAGTATAGAGATTATTGGTGCCACTAAGGCTTCAGTTGCATATCGCTCACAAGCGTTTGGTATCTCTTTGCCTACATCCTTACAAGATTAAATTGGCACAAGAACTGACCAGAATTAAGCTGAGCAACAACTTGAAAATGATTCGGATTTTCATCAAAAAATCATCTTCAGCTACAATGCTCATTTCTGGCTAAATGGCTTCATCAAGAAATAAAATATGGGGTATTGGTCAGGTGGCAATCCACACGTACTCCATTTTACTTTTATTAGCCGTCAAGGACAATCAGTAATTGACTTTTGTGCCATATCTAGAGAGTGGTTCAATACTCCCGATATTTAAAAAAGGTGATCCGATGCAGCCCGAAAACTATAGAGGAATCTCAATACTCAATTCTCTAAGAAAGCTATTTTCGAGAATTCTTTATAGAAGACTTTCGAACTGGATAGAAAGAAAAAACAGTTTAAGTATATTTCAAGCGGAATTTCGTTCTGGATTTTGCACAATGGATCACATTTTTGCCTTGAACTGCATTGCTAAAAAATGTACTAAGAAAAATAAGAGACTATATGTATGGTTTGTTGATTTTAAAGCCGCATTTGATAACGTCAACAGACAGGCTCTGATTTATAAGCTGGAGAGTCTTGGAGTGTCTCGGAAGTTGATGATGCTTTATTACAATTTCTTGTCGTTATTTAGTGCAGCAGTTTGGGATGGTTCCAATTTGTCAGAGTGTTTTGAGATGTCAGCAGGTTTCCCTCAGGGATGTATTCTAAGCCCCCTTTTATTCGCGCTTTTTATCGATGATATCTCTGAAATGCTTCATGGAGGCGTTATGTTCGCTGGAACTCTCATCAAAGTTCTTCTCTTCGCTGATGACCTGGTACTAATAGCTGACAACCCCTTTACTCTTTAACTCCAAATTTATCGTCTGGATGAATTCTGTAAAACCTGGGACGTGGCGGCTCAATAATCAACAGATTGACATAGTACGTGAATTCAAGTACCTTGGAGTTTTATTTACATCGAACTTATCAAGTGTTTAGTGCTACAGTGAACACTTGCATGTGCTATGGGATGCAAGCCTTTGGAGTTACGCCCTTCGAAGAATTCGAAGCTGTTCAAAGATTTTTCTTCAAACGAATATTTCGGTTACCGAATTCAGCAGCATCCTATGCAATACACGTGGAATCTGGCTTACCACCCATCTACATAAACAACTTAAAAGCGCATGCAGACTATCTATTAAAAGTAATGAGGAGAAATAATACATGTCTTCATAAATCAATTCTGTTGAGACAACTGCAATTGAATCAGTATCCTTTTAGGGAGTGGCATCAGTTGGCCCTATCCAATGACCTTTCTCTGTCTTTAACAGATGCGAACTTTTTCGAATGGCTCAATATACTTACATCGATTATTGCTAAGACCGATGAAAGGATATATGACCACCACCTAACCAGAGCTTCTTCGTCAACCTCGAGGTTATTCTACAAGAACCTTAACCATCAAGTTCTAACTGAGAATAGCTATTTCAACATTATTAATTATTGTTTATTACAAGATTCTTTTTTTTTTTACTTTTCTATCACTCATTCAGGAATGTCATATCCGGCAGACGGCAGATAGCCATGTCCGTATTCTTAAGATTATAATTGTATCAACATCGAATCGAAAAAATAAAGAATTTATTTATCTATCTATCTCTACTCCATTGGAAGCCAAGCTTGGAGAACGTGTTATCTCACGAAATGGTTCAGTAGCTTGGCTGCCTGGGTTGTGCGATTTGACGCTGTTAGACTATTTCCTTTAGAGCTACGTCAAGTCTATGCCAACAAGCTAGCGACGATTGATGAACTTTGTACCAATATCGATTGTGAAATTTCAGCAGCATCGGACGATTAATGCTTGAAAACCATCGAATTCAGTGCCTGGACTTCTGCAAGCGTGACCGTGGTGCTCATCCAAAAGAAATAGAGTTCCATGTATAATGGCATCAAACATACTTTCATAGGAATAAGGAATTTCATTGATATCCAACAAAATTTATTGATATTAAAAAAAAAACTATTCTAGCGCTCTTATTGAAAAAAATTGATACAATTTCAAATTTTAAGAAGTTATAGAAGGTACTTTATTTTTATATTATACTTACACACATTTAATAATTTTAAAGGAAGTCCCTTTAACTGATGCCAAGATATTCGATATTCGGGAATCAATTCTTCCAAAATTTAACAGCTTTTTTTGGTTTTCATTTTTTGTAAGAAAATTGTTATTTCGATGTTTTAAAAATTGTTTCAACGTAAAATTGTCATTAACGTAATTTTGTTTGCATATATTTTGGAAGTAGTATATTATTTTTTATTTGCTCCAAAATCTTTCAGCTGGCGAATATTTTTTTATTTTTTAACTTCCCATAGGAAGTTATTGTAATGGGTCCGATTTGTCAAATTGAAAATTTTGACATTTCTCGACATTTCAAGGTCCCTAGAGTCGAAATAAAAGATTTTTAGAAAGATGTCTGTGCGTGCGTGTGTACGTACGTTCGTACGTCCGTACGTCCGTACGTCCGTACGTCTGTACGTCCGTACGTCCGTACGTTCGCGACGTTTTTTTCGTCGTCCATAGCTCAAAAACCAGAAGAGATATCAACTTCAAATAAATTTTTTTATACAGATAATAAGGCAGAAAGATGCAGAAAGGGCTCTCAAGAAAATTGCGTTTGTGGTTTTTTTACCATAGCAGTTTAAAAAAAAGGTGAAAATTTTGGTTAACCCTAAATATCTTACGAACCAAAAACGCTAGAGACTTGAATTAAATTTTATATAATAAACTGTAACGTGATCTCAAAGAAGTATATTTTTTGAAAAAAATCTATCTAACGGTTTTTTTCCAAATCAAAAAAACTGAAAAAAAAATTTGTCACCTCCAAAATCTAACGACTTACATATGATTTCATCTCTTAAACAATTTTGAGCAACGGAGAATAATGTTTTTGAAATCTGATAAAATTTTGAGAAAAATCGAATTGACAGTTTTTTTTATAAAAAATAAAAATCTAAAAAAAACATTACTCAAAGTTCGTAAAACTTAAATATCGATTCAAATATCTTTTCAAAAATTTGAAATTTAGACTTCAAGCTTATTTTATCTTATAAGAAATATTGTTTTCAACATTCAGTAAAATTTTGAGAAAAATCGAATTGACAGTTTTTTTACAAAAAATAAAAACCTAAAAAAAAATTAATAAAAGTTGGTAAAAATTGATTTTCGACTCAAATATCTTTTCAAAACTTTGAGATATTGGCTTTAATTTACTTTTATCTTTCAAAAAATATTGTTGTCAACATTCAGTAAAATTTTGAACAAAATCAAATTGATAGTTTTTTTACAAAAAATAAAAACCTTAAAAAAAAATGTATAAAAGTTGGTAAAAATTGGTTTTCGACTCAAATATCTTTTCAAAAATTGTAGATATTGGCTTTTAACTACTTTTATCTTTCAAAAAATATTGTTTTTAACATTCGATAGGGTTTTGAAGAAAATCGAATAGACAGTTTTTTTTTTCAAAAAATAAAACTCTAAAAAAAACAATACTAAAACTTGGTAAAAATTTACTTTCTTCTCAAATAGCTTTTCAAAAATTAAAAATATTGGCTTCAAAACTTATTTTATTTTACAGAAAATATTGTTTTCCATATTCAGTGATTTTTATATAAAAATCCAACAGTCCGTTTTTTCATAAAAAATAAAATCTATTAAAAATAGTACGCAAATTTGATATAATTGATACTAGTACATATAGACAAACTTTTTAGCAAGACAAATCGACAGACGGGATGGGAAGTTATCAGTGTGGGTCGCATCCCAGCCTCTTTTTTTTTTTGAATTAAAAAAAAATTGTTAATTTATATTGTTTCAATTGATTCCAGTTTACAGTTTAGTATATAAATAAATTAAATTGGGTGGTACAACAGTCCGTTGAAAACTAAGGCCTAGTGATTCAACTCTCAACAATTTCTGTGTGCGAGTATTGTTGTCAGGGATATAGGGGACCTACAGTTTTCAGCCGAATCCAAACGGCTAATTTAAGAAAGCACTTTTTCATGGCAAGTTTTCTATAGAATCTAACCCGGGATCTCTTGCATGACACTTCAAAACACTAACCATTATGCCACGGGTACTCCAATTTAGTATGAACAACGTGATTGAAGTCGCTAACGTTATTGTTGAAATTTGAGGTCAACCAAATTTTTGACTGTAAAGAAACCAACGACTCATTTTATTTTTAAAGTCCTTTCTGCATCTTTTGGTGTACACACAATGTATTTTAAGTCGATAGCTCTGTCACTTTTTACAATATGACCAACAAATAAAAGTTACCAAACGTACGAATGCATACAGTTGGATGTCAAGTTTGAAATTAGTGAAGCAGTATTGGAGTTTTTTTGTTTTATTTACTTTTTTATGCATAAATTCTACATTAAAAGAATTGAGGCTAAGTAAACACTCTAAGGTACAATGCCTTTTCTGCCAGAAACCCCTTCATACATAAATTCACTATTAGATCACTTGAAATAAATCAGAATCATGGACATTCTATTGCCTCGAAGCCAATAAACTCAAATGCAATGCATTGATTTTTATTTTTTGCTTCAATTTGTTTGATTGGTGTCATCTCAGAGTTAATTTGCATTTTAACGGAATGGGTCAAGTACATGCATTGCATAGTGTTATGCACCTTACGACTATGATATCCCACACGCACTACACCATTATGTTGGCTGGCTAATTTCTGCGATAAGTTCTAATGTGCTTCTAGTAAGAGCAACCACAGTTAGTCGACTTAACGATGATTACGACGCCAACGACGACGAATGCAAGCATCAGAATATCGACGATGCACCACTTGTATGTCCTATGTCCTTAATTCAAAAGGCTCAATATAATCAATGTGCGTGGAAATTAATTCCCGCGCTTGATAAGGAATTTCCGTTTCCGCAAATGAAAAACATAAAGCACAATGATGCAATGTGGCGGGTAGAATATGAGATCAACATAAGTGCGAAAGCACCGTCGAGCACCCTAGTGGCATATATGACGCTTATAGCTTCCGACATTTCATATCGCCATGTAAATTTCACTTATGGGTTTCACTCAAATTTAGTCTTGTGTGCGTGCAGTTTATTATCCTTTAACTTCTCTATAGATCTATATTTACGCATAAGGACATCCATATAGGTAGATAGGTAACAGCTAAAACAGGCAACTTGGAACGTGTATGCATCCATAGGAGTATCTATAGAAGCTAAACATTGAAATCATTCCTCTGACAACAAGAACTTCGGATGGTTCGTTGTATGTCTAACCGATTTTGCATAATCCTTCTCATACATTTTATGACATTGCATCGTCGTCGTCATGGCAGGCATATCATCAAACCTATACCTACCTGCTTTATAGGCAATGCAAGGCAAGGCATTTACAGAACATATAGGCAAAAGCTCAAGAGCTATAAGGTATACAAGAAGCATTATTTGAATACATACATATATGTATAGTATGTATACTTAATGGATTCAAGTAAATCCATTAGATATCGTTGATCTATGAACAACGTCATTCTGAATGGAATGATATTTTGATTCAATCGAAATGTCGATGGATGAGACGAGCGAGGAGCTGAGACGAGCGAGGAGCTATACGAGATACCGAGAAGAGGACAACGACCACATCTACATCAAAGTAATGTCCTGGAAGGATTGTTTTTCGACAGATGACAGGCTTCGTCCGACCAACTGTGATGTATGCCAAATATTTATATTAAGCGAACTAAGGACTCATTTCCTTGTAACACTTAACAATTGCCCTCTTCTCTCTCTTTTTCTCTGTCTGTCTCTGTCTCGATATATCCTTTATATCGATACAAATTTAAAATAACAAGTGTTAAAATTAATGCAAACGAACCGACCCTCCTGTATATCTTTGGTTCAATGATGCTGATGTTTCAGTGATTGGAATTAGACAAGAAGTTTGCGGAACATATAAAGATTGTGTTCAAAAGGTATTGTAACAATGTACCGTACACTATACAAACGTATGAGAGTGTGTTTTAAGAATAAATTAGAAAATTTACATAATTTATGGAGAATGGGAATGAATGATTTGCTGCTTTGCTTTTGCATCAGTTTAGTTTTAATTGTTTATTACATTTTGCATCTCTATTGTAAATTTAAGTTAAAAACCTTGTGAATGAACTTTATAGAAGGTATGTAACATGTTGAGGACCATTGTACATTGCAACCTGGAGTATTTGTGTAGACGTTATATAGATTTTGTCAGGACTTACTTCTTTGGAAAAAAGTATTCAATGGAAGTATTTTTGACTACACAGGAATTTGAGAATAAGGAGAAAATGAAAAATAAACATTTTCAAAATTATTTTTTCTCCGAACATATTATAGTCGTAAGGTATTTAAAGATAACTCTTTTGTTTGTTTTTCTTAGGAAATCCTCAAAATAAAAGCAAGAAACACCGATGTTCTAGTTTTTGTTAGTTTTTTAAGAGGAAATACATTCTGTAGGTTTCCTTGTTATAAAATATGCATTAAACCAAATTGGGAACACAACACAAAGATATTAATTACTGAAACTTTTTTCAAACCTTACGAAAATGTTTTCAGAAAAGGTAGAACAGATAACCAAAGGAACACTTGGTCAACAAAACTGGGAACTTTTAATTAATTTGTATACTTCTGCATACGTAACTTTTTATTTTTAGAAATAAGACTTGACTTTATTAACTTCCCATAGGAAGTTATTGTAATGGGTCCGATTTGTCAAATTGAAAATTTTGACATTTCTCGACGTTTCAAGGTCCCTAGAGTCGAAATAAAAGATTTTTAGAAACATGTCTGTGCGTGCGCGTGTACGTACGTTCGTACGTCCGTACGTCCGTACGTTCGCGACGTTTTTTTCGTCGTCCATAGCTCAAGAACCAGAAGAGATATCGACTTCAAATAAATTTTGCTATACAGATAATAAGGCAGAAAGATGCAGAAAGGGCTCTCAAGAAAATTGCGTGGGTGGTTTTTTTACCATAGCAGTTTAAAAAAAAGGTGAAAATTTTGGTTAACCCTAAATATCTTACGAGCCAAAAATGCTAGAGACTTGAATTAAATTGTATATAATATATTGTAATGTGATACAAAACATGTATATTTTTTGAAAAAAATCAATATAACGGTTTTTTTTATAAATCAAAAAAACTAAAAAAAAAAATTTGTAACTTTCAAAATTTTAAGACTGAAATATGATTTCATCTCTAAAACAATTTTGTGCAACGACGAATAATGTTTTTGACATCTGATAAAATTTTGAGAAAAATCTAATAGACAGTTTTTTTTACAAAAAATAAAAACCTAAAAAAAAAGTATAAAAGTTAGTAAAAATTGATTTTCGACTCAAATATCTTTTCCAAACTCTGTAATATTAGCTTTAATTTACTTTTATCTTTTAAAAATATTGTTGTTAACATTCAGTAAAATTTTGAAAAAAATCGAATTGACAGTTTTTTTACAAAAAAATAAAAACCGAAAAAAAAAATTAATAAAAGATAGTAAAAAATGATTTTCGACTCAAATATCTTTTAAACACTTTGAGATAATAGCTTCTTACTAATTTTTTCTTTTAAGAAATATTGTTTTCAAAAATAGGACAAATTTTGAGAAAAATCGAATTGACAGTTTTTTTTACAAAAAATAAAAACCTAAAAAAAAAATTAATAAAACTTGGTAAAAATTGATTTTCGACTCAAATATCTTTTCAAAACTTTTAGATATTGGCTTTTATTTACTTTTATCTTTCAAAAAATGTTGTTGTCAACATTCAGTAAAATTTTGAACAAAATCGAATTGACAGTTTTTTTATAAAAAATTAAAAACCGAACAAAAATTAACAAAAGTTGGTAAAAATTGAATATGGATATCTTTTCAAAAACTTGAAAGTCAGACTTCAAACCTATTTTATCTTATAAGAAATATTGTTTTAAGCATTCTGAAAGATGTTGAGAAAAATCGAATTGACAGTTTTTTTACAAAAAATAAAAAACCTTAAAAAAATTTATAAAAGTTGGTAAAAATTGATTTTCGACTCAAATATCTTTTCAAAAATTGTAGATTTTGGCTTTTAACTACTTTTATCTTTCAAAAAATATTGTTGTTAACATTTAGTAAAATTTTGAAAAAAATCGAATTGACAGTTTTTTTACAAAAAATTAAATACCTAAAAAAAATTTAACAAAAGTTGTTAAAAATTGATTTTCGACTAAAATATCTTTTCAGAAATTTTAAATATTGGCTTCAAACTAATTTTATCTTATAAGAAATATTGTTTTCAACATTTGGTAAAATTTTTAAAAAAATTCGAATTGACAGATTTTTTACAAAAAAAAACTGTAAAAAAACAATACTAAAACTTGGTAAAAATTTAGTTTCGGCTCAAATAGCTTTTCAAAAATTAAAAATATTGGCTTCAAACTTATTTTATTTCACAGAAAATATTGTTTTCAATATTCAGTAATTTTTATATAAAAATCCAACAGTCCTTGTTTTCATAAAAAAATAAAATCTACACAAAATAGTACGCAAATTTGGTAAAAATTGATACAACAAACTTTTAAGCAAGACAAATCGACAGACGGGATGGGAAGTTATCAGTGTGGGTCGCATCCCAGCCTCTTTTTGATTTGTTAAATTGTTACTATAAGGCCTTTTTTAGAGAGATGCACGGTTTCAAATCTGTAACATCACGTTGACCACCAAGAAGAAGGGCAAGGCAAGGTGTACGCTGTACACACGGGAAAAATCCGTTCCCGTCAGTTTAAAACTTCAGTTGTTTTTAACAAGTTGTAAAGTGTTGAAAAATGACTGGAACCGTCTAGCCTTTTTATCAATGGTTAATCGTCCGTGATTTCGATTTTTTTTTTCTTCAATTAATGGGTAACGAAGAACTAGAGAGGAATATTGTTCTGCTAGAAATTGAACATTTTGAGAATCGTAAGACAAAAAAATATAAGGAAAACCAACATTCGTAATTTTTCATTGGCGCTCTTTAAAAAATAGCACCTGATTTGTTTTTGTTATAGGTCGAACTATTATTTAGAGAACTTTTAAAAATTTACAACCGAAAACTTAAGCTTGAGCTGTTTTCTGGCGAGATGTTGAAGATTTTTTGGAAACGATATGTCAATTGGATTCTCAAAGAAACGTTAGCATGTATTTATGACCCCATTGTGGTAGTATTCAATTGAATAGTTCTTTATCAAATGTTTGAAACGATATTTTTTTATAAAATGAAATACATTTGAAGTAAGTATCCAAATGTTTTCTTAACTTAAGTTAAAATTTTATTTTTTTCGTAACAAACTCCTCAAAATCAACTGCATGTAAACAAAAACTATTTTGATCTTAGTAATCAATTCTAAATGACAAAACAATGGTAGTAATTTTCCATTAAAAATATTGTTTCAAATAGAGTAACAAACGCTTGCACAAGTGTACAAAAATATTCTTCTGAAAGACAAAGAATGTTATTAAAACACAACCAATTTTAAACTTAAATATATAATTGTATAATATACGAGTATATATTTTAACGTGATACCAAACTAGTATAGTATAAAAAAAAATCCTATTAAGGTTTTTTTTATAAATCAAAAAAAATGTGTCACCTTGAAAATTTTACGAATAAAAATGATTTCATCTCCAAAACAATTTTGTGCGATGAAAAATAATGTTTTTAAAATCTGGTCAAATTTTGAGAAAAATCAAATTGAAATTAAAAAAAAAAAAACAGAAAGCTAAAAAATGCAAATTCCAACCCTTAACTAAAGTCGTGAATATTTCCTACGGTTCTAAAGTCGTGGGTCCACTGGACCCAGGCCAGGCAATTTTAAAAACCACTCTTTCAAACTGTGGAAACAAAAACTTAAAATCTTTTTTTGAAAAAATTCTGACAATGGTCAAAGTCAACCAGTCTACAAACATGAAAAACATACTTGCTTTGAACAACTCATACAAATGGGCAGCTTGCACTTAGCACACAAATGTACCGTTTTCGATTTTTTATTTGCCGGACAAAAAGAGCATCTTTTTCTTTTGTTTCTATCTAATTTTAGATTTTCTTCGTTATCTGGACCTACTTCTATGGGTTGAAGTTTAAAAACTGTAGCAATGCCCGTCCTCACTTGCACGGGAAGTCTTTGGGTATAATATCTTTCCCTCATGTGTGGTTAACATAAAATCTTTGCAAGCCCTTTCAAAAACATCATCCTTGTAATCTTCGAGGGGCTCTGCTGAATGATATAAGCATTTAGAGCACTCATGTCCAATATTCTACAGAAGACAGCCATCGGCCAACGACGCGTCCTGCGACTGCTAGAGTACACTGAACACATTTGCGGTCTACAGAATCAACACCGCCTTTTGTGTTATTATAGTGAAGAATTATTTCAGGCTTCTTAGAAAATTCATCAACATTGTTGTCGTGAAGCATGGTAGACATGAGAATGACAGACTTATTCTTCTTTGGAACATAACTTACAATTGTCTTGTCGTTTGTAAAACCGAACAGTGATGACTCGACAGGTCTATCCCTGGGAGGTAAAAGTCTATCTGGAATTTCTTTCTTATTTTTCCTCACGGTGCCAACGACTGTTAGACCTCTAGATTGCATGATGTTGAGAAGTTCCATAGATGTGTACCAGTTGTCTGTAGTGATGTTCCGATTCGAGCTCAAAATGGGTTGACACAGTCTCAAGCACTCTTGCACTGGTATTGGATACTTTCTCTCTTCCTCTGTCAAAGTGATTCCGTCGGTATTTTTGCCACAGTACAAATACGTATTGAGTACATAGTGAGTCTTTGAATCTGCAAGACATTGCATTTTTAATCCGTATTTGTTGGGTTTACTGGAAATGTACATTTTAAAACACAGCGACCCCGAAAAGCTACCAACATTTCATCGATACTCCTATTAGCACCAATTGAATAGTTTGCTTGTGAATTACTGTTGAAAATATTTATAATTTCAGGCACTATGCAACCAGGATCATTTTGTTTTCTTTCGTTTGGGTTATTAAAACGAATGCATAATAGCAGTGCATAAGATCGCAATAAAGACATGCATAGACGGAAAATTTCTCGTCCTGTTCCATCTGTCGCAAATAGCAATATTAGCCGCGTTTTATTATCACCATGATCTGATCCGGATCTTGGATTTACATGCATTACAACAACAACACAAGATCCTGCTTTGTGTTTGGATCTCTATTTGAGATCCAAAATTTAATTCTTTTTTTCACAACAAGGAGCGCTCTATCATTGTGATTTCACATGTAAATGTTGGTATCATTGCAAACAAATTAAATAAAACCTGTATTGCCATAGTATAAACATTTTAATTTGACTGAAATTAAATATTTTTTTAAATAAAAAGCGAGAAGCTTTATATTTATTTATTTGGTATATAATCCATGAAATAATTAGATATTTTAACAAAACTAATTAATTGGTGAAATTCAAATAATTAAGTCCAAAAAAATGTAAATTTGACATAATTTATGGGTATTATTTTCCCCAAAAAAAAGGACAAAAAAAAATCATTGAGCAAAATGTTCTATTAGCAACCCTGCTTTAAATGTCAAAAAACATAAATAAAATCGAGAAAGCTGCAGCAGAAAAAAATGTTGAAAATACTTTTACATAGGAATTTTTTGAAATCATTCTTTTAATTGAAAATGGTTGTAAGAAACATTTAGGTGACATAAATTAGAACTCAGAACCGTCTGAACCATCTCAATGAAGAGTAGTTTTGAAATGACAGTGGTTTGTATGTAACACTTCCAAGAATTTCGAGAGAAAATCATACAAAATTCTTAAAAGTGTTACATACAACCCACCGTCATTTTAAAACTACTCTCTTCTTTTGGATGGTTCAAACGGTTCGGAGTTTTAATTTATGTCTGCTAACTGATTCCGTAAACTCTATTAAATTCAAAAAATTATTTCAAAAAAATTCCATCAAACATTTTTTTTGAGAATCAAAAAATGTTGAAAATACTTTTACGTGGGAATTTTTTAAAATCATTCTCTAAAGTGAAAATGGTTGTAAGAAACACTTAGGTGACATTAATTAGAACTCAGAACCGTCTGAACCATCTCAATTAAGAGAGTAGTTTTGAAATGACGGTGAGTTGTATGTAACACTTTTAAGAATTTTGTATGATTTTCTCTCGAAATTCTTGGAAGTGTTACATACAAACCACTGTCATTTCAAAACTACTCTCTTTATTGTGATGGTTAAGACGGTTCTGAGTTCTAATTTATGTTACCTAAGTGTTTCTTACAACCATTTTTAATTTAAAGAATGATTTCAAAAAAATCCCATGTAAAAGTATTTTCAACATTTTTTGATTTATGTGATTTGCACATTTTCAGAAGTTGTGGAGCTACAACTGGAACTTGAATCATCATCGATAAGATTCAATAGGGATAAAATTTAATTGTTTGATTCTTCGCTTTTATCACTTTCAAATAAAAACTGCAAATTATAAAAGTTTTTAATAGAGAAAAGAAATAAAAATTAAAATGAATACTTCGATCAACAACAGCAGCTTCTATTTTGGGTATTTGTTTATATTTTTTTTGTTTCGAAATGTCACTTTTGAAAGAACGAATTTCACACTGCTACCAAACTTTAAATAATAAAAAATATGATGATCCAATGCTGTTTTATTATCATGATCTGATCCGGATCAGATCACGGTGATAATAAAACGCGGCTATTATTGCTTCGTGATTCGATTTAAACACCGCAGAGTAAAACAATAAACCTAAAAAAGCGTCTAGTTCTTGCTCGGTACATACCTTGTATTCAGCACCATCCGAAGACTTATACTTTATCCTGCAAGCTTCCAATTTTATGTTGGTCCAAGTAAGTATTCTATTTTTGATCTTTGAATCGAATATTTTTTCAAAGGCTTCCTTTGGATTGAAAGGTTCTATAGGTCTTGATAGAGAGGTTACATATGGTAGACGGATGATATTGTGGTTCCTGGTACGAGCATTTCTTGTGGGTGGAGTTTTAGACCACTTGAAACTTTTTTCCCATAGAAGTATCCAGAACCCTCTGGGATCTCATCAGCTTTATTTTGGTTATCAGAATCATGGTCGGCAGACAATTTTGAGTCTGAATCGTGCTCACTAGTCAATACAAAATCACTGTCACTTCCGGCAGAGAAATTATTTTCGGAATAATTGCTTGAATTAAAATCAATTTCCTCTACCATTCCTGAGCAGTACAAAAATATATTTTTTTATTAAAAGAGGCCAAGTTAAAAAATAAAATTTTACAGAAAATTAAAAACAAACCTATCGATTTGTTTTTGAGTAAATTCGAATTTCCGTTTTTGGACCAAAGAAATTGTATGGGGGCCACTGTTAGTTTTAATCTTAAAAAAAAATTAAAAAAATGCCTGACGCGAATCTGTTCAAAACCTTAACTTATAAGTTTGAACTCAATCAGACAGACAGATAAAACAGACCGGACGGATTCGCAGGACCCACTTTTTGGACTTCTCTATTATCGTAATATCATGTTTGATTAAAATCTCGAGTTCGAAATTTTGCTCGAAAAATAAAAGTTGGTAAAAATTTATTTTTGATTCAAATATCTTTATAAACTTGCAGTAAGTGGCTTTAAACTCTTTTATGTTTTAAAACATATTTTCATCAACATTCAGTAAAATTTTGAGAAAAATCGAATTGACCTTTTTTTACAAAAAACTAAAAACAAATTTTGGCTTCGAACTAATTTTTACTTATAAGAAATATTATTTTCAGCATTCGAAACAATTTTGGGAAAATCGAATTGACAGTTTTTTTTTTATAAAAAATAAAAACCTAAACAAAATTAATAAGTGTTGCTAAGAACTGAGATATTGGCTTTAAACTACTTTTTCTAATTGACACTGTTTTTTACAAAAAATAAAAACCTAAAAAAAATCTAAGCGTCTTAATTGAATAAAAACCTAAAAAAAAATACTAAAACTTTGAGGGCATGACAATGCTTTCAAACTTAAGCCTTGAAACGCATTCATGGAAAGTATTCTGCGGATGTTCACCAAACAAGTTAAAGAATAAAAAAAATCTTAAGTTTTTCTTTAAATACTTTTATCACTGTGTATTCAGGAAACATATGGACTAATTGAGTTCATCAACTAAAAATTAGCAAACATTGTGCTTCTAGAAAACCAGAATTACATTTTTAATGACTACTTAAAGGTGTTGTTTTAAACAGTTTTGAGTACTTCCTGTAACATTTCAATTGACAGCAAAACAAAGGAAATTGCACAATTGTTCACGGATTAATAAAAATTGAAGTGAAAGCTTAGCAACACTAAATCACCCGTGCGTTAACTCTCGACACCAAATTTTGATCTAGAGTTTAAAATTGATAACATATGTATTTGGCAAGCTGTTTGAAGTAAGTCTCATTTTTTCATGCCTTTTATGCATTAACCTTGCAGAACAGCTTGAACCGCGACCCACACTGATAACTTCCCATCCCGTCTGTTGATTTGTTTAGCTTAAATGTTTGTAAGTTTTTGTCTTTTTATAAAAAGTTGTCACTTGAATTATTCTTAAAATTTTCAAAATTTCCAACAATTTTTACGAATTTTCGTAGCATTTCTTAAAAGTTTTTATTTCTTATATAGCGATCGAGAACCGAACATCAATTTTTACCAAATTTGCGTACTATTTTTTGTAGATTTTATTTTTTTAATGAAAAACGGGACAGTTGGATTCTTTTAAAAAAATTCCTGAATGTCGAAAAAATATTTTCTGCGAGATAAAATAGGTATGAAGTCAATATTTTTAAATTAAATTTTTACCAAGTTTTGGTATCGGTTTTTTTTTTTTTTTAAAAAGCTGTCAATTAATTTTTCTTAAAATTTTACTGAATGTTGACAAGAATATTATTAGGAAATTATTTTAAGGTCTTTATCTCAAAGTTTTGAAAAGATATTTCAGTCAAAAAACAATTTATATCAACGGTCGTTAATTTTTCTTTAGGTTTATATTTTTTGTAAAAAAAAAACTGTGTATTCGATTTTTCTCAAAATTTTACTAAATGTTAAAAACAATATTTTTTATAAGATAAAGTTGGTTTAAAGTCAATATTTTTAATTTTTGAAAAATATTTGAGTTTAAAATTAAATCTTACCAACTTTAATTATTTTTTTTAGGTTTTTATTTTTTTATTAAAAAAAACTGTAAATTCGATTTTTCTTAAAGTTGTTCGTAATGATGCGAAAAATATTTCTTAGAAGTTAAAATTCGTTGGAAGCCTTAATATCTAATTTTTAAAGAGATAATATTTGAGTCGAAAATCAATTTTTACCAACTTTTGTTAATTGTTTTTAGGTTTTTAAGTTTTCGTAAGAAAACTGTCAATTCTATTTTTCTCAAAATTTTACCAGATCTCAAAAACGTTATTTTTCGTTGCGCACAACTATTTTGGAGATAAAATCATATTTTGTTCGTAAAATTTTCCAGTTGTTAAATATTTTAAAAATTGTTTTATTTATAAAAATCGTTAATTGGAATTTTTTCTAAAAATTAATTTGTTGGTATCACGTTAATATGAAATTTAATTCCAGCAATTCCAACATTTTCAACTTTTTCTTCAACTTGCTATGGTAAAAAAACCACCGACACAATTTTCTTCAGAGCCCTTTCTGCATCTTCCTGCATTATTTTCTGTATAAAAAAATTTATTAAAAGTCGATATCTCTACTGGTTCTTGAGCTATGGCCAACGAAAAAAAAGTCGCTAACGTACGGGAGTTCGAACGTACGTACACACGCACGGAGAGACAACTTTCTAAAAATATTTTATTTCGACTCTTGTGGCCCTGAAACGCTCAAATTTTTAATTTGACATATCGAACCGATTGCAATAACTAAGAACGCAAGGAAAGTGGTTTGGGATAATTTGACAATGAATTTTGTATGGGGCTCCTCAAAGAGGGAGTTCCAGCAACAACCTACGAAGCCTAGCTAACCTAATGCGGCCCATAGAAACCACACTTGTGTGCACATCGTTGTACTCACACCTGATCTTAAACACATTAGTTGTGAAAGAGATCTCAAAGAGGAACGATCAGAATAATCGGACCTTTAAATTTGAATTAAAACTACATTTCAAGCTAAGCATCACTATTACCAACGATTTATATGCAACTAAAAAGTAAATGTGCACATCATACTGATCGAGACACCGACACAGACAAATTAAAAACTTTTGATTTTACTCGCTTCGTGTCTGACACCGAATATCAGTGTCTGCTGCAGCCCACACCTAGTACACATTTCTGCACGTCGACACAAGTGTGGACAAAAGTGTGGTGTCTATGGTCCGCTTAACAGAAAACATTCGTTGAGAAATCAGTGCAATTGAATCAAGTTAACTGCAATGTGTCGCGTAACACGAGGCAACGTTTTAAAAAATGTGTACAACTCGGAGGATAACCCACTTAATTGAATCTAATTTGTGAAAGTAAAAAAAATAGACTTTACAATTAAAGGATCATAACATCTACTAGGTTAAGAACTAATCATAAGATTTAAATCTTTGGAATACATTCTAATTTCAACTCATTTTTGCTCAAACACTTAAAAATATAGTCAATACTTCTGCATTAAAAATTCAAAAGTAATATTGACCCCTCGAAAAACAGAAGTTCTTTAGCACTACAAAAAAGTTAGTCCTAAATTTCCAATAAAGAAATCGACTCCTACTCCTTGTCCTCTACTCCGACTTATAAATTTTTCATCAGCGACAAGGTTTTTTTTTATTTTTCAATTTGTTGAAAATTCCCTTGCGGGAGCTCACCAATGTGGCGGCGGTGGCGGTAACGGTGATAAAATTGACACCTTCTTCTATTTTAAGACCCAAACTAAGAGTTAACTTTCAACTAAACATAAAACATCGTCCTTCCTGTTCATCAATCGTCGTCGCTTGTCGTCGCTGTCGTGTCGTATTTTACTGCAAAGTTATGTTAAATTTAGTTTGTACACCACCTACTTGAACTTATTCAAAATAAGTCCATAAAAATTGACTTTCAATGACGTAAGACCTTCGTGAATGAATTTTAAAATAATTCTCCAAAATTCGAATTTTCTATTCGTTTTTTTTTTTTTCGTATGAAGCTAGATGTACTGAATTCGTACTGTACCGTACTTGTACCGCACAGCTTTCTACTTTACCTTCATTACAATAAAATAGCACTCATACTCCCCCTCTATACCTCTTTACTTAACTTATCAACCCATTTTGATTCTTTTTCTATACATAGCTAGAAATATATTTAAACTGTCGAACACGGAAGTGGATGGTGGTGGTGTTATAACGTGTCGTTATAGTCCTTCTCGGTCTCGGTTGTTCGGTGTTCGGTGTTCAGTTTTCGGTTCATGAAGGAAGTCGAAAGTGTAAAATCCGTTCTCGGTCAGGATGGCTGGTGTTCGATCCATCGCATCGCGTCGTCGGTCGTCGGTAATCGATTTTACATAAATTTTTTAACTGGATTCATTTCCGCTGGCACATCCCATTCTACTACATATATTTACTCAAACCTCTACTATAAAAGTAAGGACGACATGGGTGGGCGTGAGGAGGAGGAGGAGGAAGGGTACTCTATTCCCAATGTATAGCCTCTTCTTTCGCACCAATCATCAGCAGTATTCCCTTCCGAATGCCATTCCTTACAATGTTCTTCCGGTCTATGGGTTAAGTACATACGACCGGGTCATACAAATTGACAGTGACGCCCTCGTCGAGCAAATAGTGTGGGAGAATCCGGTAGTATGAGGGAGTAGGGAAAGAAGCACCTACCATCGCGTGCATCGAAATTGATTTCAATAATGTGCTCGTTATCGTAAAATTAATAAAATGCGATGCATTGTGTCTTTCTTTCTTGTGTCAGCATAACACTCTTGTATTCCTCCCTGCGCACCACGCCCCCTTCACCCCCTCAAGCTTTATATAACTGTATACGTTGTATGGGAACTTTGGGAATTTTGCGGAAAAAAGTTCGAATACCTCTTTCTGTACATGGTAATTTCCATGTTCATACTTTCGATATTGCACAGGAAAGACGCCATCGACATCGCGGCGGAAACGATGATGTGATGGTGCACCATATAATATATCGATTCAACGGACTGACTGCCTCACTGACTTTGGCAGGATTGGATGCGGCAAGACACAAGGACCATAATTTGCTTATGCAATTTTTATCACTTAGCCCGGCAACGGAACAATGGGGGCGACTTTGGGTTTATTGTCAATATACATACACACATATTAACGTTTTCGATAGCGGAGTCTTTTGGTGCTAAAAAGAAGGATACTTATTTTAGTTTTCTTTTTTTGTTGCTGTAATGTAACTTGAAAGAGTAGGATGTATATTATTTGTGTCATAATCGTACAGCAAGGAGTTTAACAACATTTTTGTAGATTTTTATGTAGAATTTTTGTTCCTTTTTATCATATTAAGTGTTCGAGCATGAAAAGGTTGGAGCATTGTTAATTTATGCTTCTTGGTAAACTCGTATACCGCTTATTGTTTGTGGTGTTGAAAGATTAAATTTATAAGTGTTTTATTTTTTTTAAAGAGAATGGTTTCATGTTTAACATTATTTGTACAAGTATAAGTGAAGGTGCAACTCACTTATAACAAAGGATATTTTCACTGTATCTAGGTTTATAAATATAAAATCCTGAAAGACCAAGAGTGTTTATATCCTTTCACTTGAATTTTATAGTGCGTGGGTGGGTGCTATGGGGAAAAATGAGGTATTCAAGTATTTTAAGTTGACACTGGAATTCATATTTTCAAGATAACAGCGTGTCTGATGTGATTGATGGGTTTGCTATCAAAATAGAATTATTTTAACACTTTGTATAAGAAAGTTCTTGTTTAAGTTGAATGTTAAGGATATGAAAATATAGAGTCACTTTAGTTTTTATTTTAATTGTAAGGGGTGTTTTTTTAAAGTTTTTTTTATAACTTTGAAATAGAATACTGTAAAGATGATTTATTTTAATTGACATGAAATTTACTTTACACGAAACATAATTTTATATCATTAAAATTTTGGTTGGTTGGTTTGGACATAGTCTAATCTGAAGGTCCAATTTTCGATCAACTTTCGAAAAATGTTGGTAATAACGCGGTGAATGTTGTTCTCATGTTGGTTAGTATTTTAAGGGTTATATAAATATAAACTAGTAACTTTACGTTAAGATTAATCGTACTGTCATGGAGTCCAATTTACGGGTCCGTAATGTTAAACTATGTGGTTACCAATCGTTTCCTTCTATAATTCAAGTGTTGCATGAGCTTTGTGACCTTGCGCCGTCTTGTTAAAACCAAAGCTGATGTCCTTGAAGTTTAAATGATGAACGAAAAATCCAATTATGATGTCTCTGTAGTGGTCGCCATTGATTCAAACGTTCTAGGCAGCATAGTTTTTAAAAGCAGACCAATTACTCAATTAAACATACAGTTGTGGATTATCATCCAAACCTCAAACCGAAATATGCAAATCATAGTAGAACCGAAGTCATTGCTAAAGATATGGACTACTTCTGTGAACTGTATAACGACGATGACGAAAATTCAGCTTTCAGGCAGGAATAACCATTCAATATGAGCAACAAAAGCCAACAATTCCGTCTTTTTTTTTGTATAATAAGTGCACACTCAAGGGAATATTACCACCCTTATTATGTAAGGACAAAGTGTGAGCACCAGGAAAGGGAGAGAGGGGTTGAAAGGAGTAGAAGGTGGCACATTGGTTTTGAACCCTTAAATTTTACAATGGCTAGGAAAGGCAGAGTGTGGCAAGGCATTCCACATTCGGTTAGTACGGCTAAAGAACAAATATCTGTACTTGACAGTACGACCGAAGTTATGCTGATGAGCATGCCTAGACGAGTCAGTATTACGGTTGAAATATTTAAGGGGAGGAATGCAGCTGACTATTTCTCTCGGTCGGAATTTAATGAGCTTATCATATTTTGTGGTATCAGTTGCACATCCGAAGAAGAGGGGTGTGAGTCTGAAAACAAATATGAAAAGGTAAGAGTACTATTGTCAGCGAAACAATGTATTGGATTAGTAGTTGCAAACAGGAGTTCATTTATAAAATTGAGAAAGAGTGTTGGAGATAAATAGAGCCCTGGGGCACACCAGCATTTATTTTATGGTTTTTGGACTTGAATCCATCCAATACAACTTGTACTTGTACTAATACAATGAAGCATGGATTCATGATAACCAAAAGCACACATTTTTGATAAGAGAGCCTGATGCCAAACCCTATCAACTGCTTTTGAAATATAAAGTGCAATAATTTTACTTTCTTCAGAGCGATGTTAAGATTTACTCCGCTGTTCGGCGAGATGAAAAATGAGATCAACAGTGCACCTATTGCTACCTATTGCCGTAAGTCGGTCATTAAAAAGCTTTCGATCTTCGAGATATTTCTTGAGCTTATAATTAATCAGCCTTTCCATGACCTTGGAAAGAAGTGCAATCAGTCGATAATGAGAGCGTTAGGAAGATTCGCCTTTTTTTGGGAATAAGCTCATCAAATGTGGGTTTCCATCCGCTCGGAACGAGTCCTAAAGGGTAGGACAGATGAAAAAGCTTACGCAGTGGTTTTTCCAGCGTTGAAGAACACCTCTTTAGAACAATAGCGGGGATACCATCCGTAGCAGTGGATTTATGTATGTTAAGATCTTTTATGACTCTCGCTACAGTACGAGTGCGAAAACAAAATGTAAAGATTTGCCCCATAGAATCACTAATGCGCTCAATAACAGGCGCAGTCATAACACTTACTGGCAGCGTTGAATTGGTAGCGAACTGCCTAGAAAAGAGATTAGCTTTCTCTAAAGAGCTAACAAATGGAGTGTAGTTGACAACAAGCGTAGGAACCCAGGAAGAAGAAGAATTCTTCATGGTTTTTACAAACGACCAAAAATTTGTGCTGCCTTTGGGGATTGCAGTATTTTTGCCGTAACTTTTTGTCCGTCGAATATGAGCGTTGCAGGCCTTTCTGGCTTAATTGAATTATTCCGGTTTTTCTCTGTTGGATTGGCTTTGAAAAAACAGAAACTTACCTTCGTAACCCTAATAACCTCCTTACAGCCCCCATCAAACCATGCGTTTCCCTTAAATCTGATACTTTTAACCCTATTCGGGATAAAATTTCTCATTCCCAAGTGAATTAAACTTATGATCAAATCAGCGATGGCGTCAACGTCACTATCGAGGAAGCATAGTGACCAGTTAAAGATCCTAAACTAATTATTGAGACCATCCGAGTTGGATTTCTCGTATTGCCAAACGGTTCTCTTAGGAGCTCTTTCTTTAACTGAAGAGTTTTGACATGAGAAAATTTGCTGAAATGATACAGTGGTCAGATGCGCTTAGAGGAGATAGAAAACACTAATAGTGTACTTACCAGGGTAAAACACAAGAGCGTTTTCTGCTCGACCTACCAAGTCCGATATTCGAGTGGGCTCGTTGACCAGCTGAGTTAGGTGGTTCAACTCTTCCCAATGCAGATGAATTAAAAATTGCCATATCTAGATTGAAGTCTAACAAAGCCGTTGGAGTAGCTGGAGGTTATTTTTTTACGAGCATGAACCACATTATTTTTAAAATATGGTCAAAAGAAAGCATGTTCTATGAACATTAGTATTGTAAGCCCGATACTTACTGAAGAAAAGAGACCTTCTAGCATGCACCAACTAAAGAGAAATCAATCTACTAAATATTGCATATAAAAACTTCGCAGTTATAAAATGTGTACTTCTAAAGCCCATCGTTATCAACCTGATAGGTCCTTATCAGTGTGGCTTTAGACAATAAGCAGCCCACAGTCGATCAAATAATCATATGACGACAGATCCTAGGAAAAACCTGAGATCATTAAATCGACACCTAACATCTCTTCATCGATTTCAAGGGTGCATATGATAGCATCTACAGGGGCCAACTGTATAGAGTCATGACTAGTTTTGGCATCCCTACCAACTGGTCTCCTTAAGATTAAAAGGACAAATCATAGACCCAGGAAGCGAACGATGAAGGCATCTATAAGATCCCAAGGTCTTGAATAGCCTTAAAGTATGAAATGGTTGGGTTATGGAGAAAGTATTGACGGTGTGACGATCTCTTTAGGTTACTTAGGTCCAAATTGTTATTTTTTTTAAACCAGACTAAGAAACTGTCGAAAACAAGTTGAATAAGGTAAGAATCTTACATCATCGCAATGAACTTATTTGAATGTCAAAGGAGAGGGCCTTAGTGGCTACCTTGTAGTATACCAGACGTACTAAGAAAAGGGTAAGAGGTGGAGCGCACTTGAAGTGAACATTATATACACGTCTTTTTTTGGTAAGAATACATCCTTTGTAACAAAATCGGTTTAAGGCCAAGATTAGAAAAGAGGCTGGGATGCAACCCACACACTTCTTGCTTAAAATTGAATTTTTCTTAAAAATTTTAAAATTCACAACAACATTTTTCATATAAAAAAAAGTTTAGTTTGAAAATCTAGTTTTGTTAAATAGATTTAAGTCGAAAAAAAATAAATTAAATTAATTTGAGAGATATCAAGAACCGAACATAAATTTTTACCAAATTTCCGTACTATTTTTTGTGGATTTTATTTTTTTTACAAAACAACGGACTGTTGGATTTTTATACAAAAAAACTTCTCAATATCGAAAACAATACTTTCTGTAAAAAAAACGTTTGAAGACAATATTTTAAATTTTTTAAAACAAATTTGTAAACAGTATTGTATTTTTTTTAGGTTTTCATTTTTTGTAAAAACAACAGTTTTTTGGATTTTTCTAAAACTGAATAACTGAATGTTGACAACAATATTTTTCAAAAGATAAAAGTAGTTTAAAGCCAATATCTCAAAGTTTAGAAAAGACAATTGAGTCGAAAATCAATTTTTATAAACTCTTATTAAATTTCCTTTTAAGGTTTTATTTTTTGTTTAAAAACCGTCAATTTGAGTTTTCTAGAAATTTTACCGAATGTTGAAAACAATATTTTTTATAAGATAAAATAAGTTTGAAGCCAAAATCCCAAGTTTATGAGTCGAATTTGAATTTTTACCAATTTTGAGTAATGTTTTGTTTAGGTTTTTATTTTTTACAAAAAAAACTATCAATTTGATTTTTCTTAAAATCTTACCAGATGTTAAAAACGTTATTTTTCGTTGCACAAAACAGTTTTGGAGATGAAACCATTTTTTTATTCGAAAAATTTTCGAGGTGAAAAATCGTTTTTTAAGTTTTTTTGATTTATACAAAAACCGTTAATTGGTTTGCTTTCCAAAAATATGCTTTTTTGGTCTCACGTAGCAATACATAATATGTAGGTTAGGTTAGGTTACGTTAACGTGGCTGCGGATTTAGAATCCACACACTTAGGCCAAGAGAAAGGCCCATTGTGATACCACATGAATCTAGAGAATTACTTCTAACTAGTAGAACCATTTTGAGCTTTTTATAAAGCGAAGAAGATATTTAATATCCTTTTTAGGTAGTTCGCTGGGATTATCAAAAGAGTTGTCCCCCAGATGAAGTTTGCGTCTGAGTAAAAGAGCAGGGCAAGTGCATAAGAGATGAGATATTGTTTCCTCTTCTTCTTCGTCCATGCAGCTCCTACAGAAGTCATTTGAGGCTGCACCAAGTTGTATTGCGTGTCTGCCTATAAGACAGTGTCCTGTAAGGTGAAATAGGTTTGACTGTTCCATTTTTAGCGAGTTCATCGGCTCTACAATTACCTGTGATGTCTCTGTGGCCCGGCAACCAACAGAGGTGAATTTTAAATTGCTGCGCCATCTCCATAAGAGACGATCGACAATCTAGGGCCGTCAAAGATTTGGTCGAGACACCGTCAAGGGATTTGATAGCAGCTTGACTGTCAGAGAAGATGCGGATATCAGAAGTTGATATCACGTTTTCTCTTAGCCAGGAGAGAACCTCTTTGATCGCCAAAATTTCCGCTTGAAAAACGCTACAATGATTAGGGAGGCGGAATGAGATGCTTAGATTAAGCTTTTCTGAGTACACACAAATACCAACTCCCTCATTTGTCTTGGATCCATCTGTATAAAAATGAATACTTTTGTTATACAGGAGTTTTTTGTCTTCCCATTCATCTCTGGATAGAATTGATACCTGGAAGTTTTTTTCCAACTAGGGGCTTAGGAATAGTGTAGTCTATGTACTTTGGTATAGAACCAAAGGGGTTCAAACTAATGGAGTGCGCGACATTGTTGTTGGTCCATTGCTAGAGTTGATGATCCTGCTTTTTAGCATTAGATCAATCAACTCACAGATTGAGTATTCGACGATTAAGGTCGTCATAGCAGAAGTGATAGTGCATGTGTCAACGTTGTTGAAAGCGCCCTCAATATCCAAGAAGGCCACCATAGTGTATTCCTTTTTCTCTAGGGAGTATTCGATGGTTCTTACCAGAGTGTGCAAGGCTGTTTCTACCGATTTCCCTTTGCAGTAAGCATGCTGAGACATTGATAGTCTCTTCTCAAGCCCTTTACAATAACTTCCTATCGGATTTTAAATAAAGATAAAGAGTTAAAAAGCTTAAAGAGTATAAGTTTGTGAGATATTTTTTCCAAGGCTTTGCTCAGTAAAGACCACGTCAACTTCGTTTCTTTTTTAAGGTCCAAGAGTGTAAAAGACACAAATTCAACAAAGTTTGTAGTTATTGATTCAAAGTATTGAAAACTGACAGCGCGTTTTTAAAACAAAATGCTTGGCAAAGTGAAGCACTTATCACGCATTTTGTACGAATGTTTATGCCAATATATCTTGAAACTTGTATGTTAGTGAACTAAACTATACAGTCATGGTTGAGCTGATTAATTTTAAAAATGCATATTCATCAAACTGACAACAAGCATAAACAGTCCTATTGTCATTCAACAAGATTAAGGCTAAGGCATTAAAATCTTTAATCTCATGACCTAAGTGTTTTCATAGTCGATTCTCAACTTAATGTAGTCGCCATTAAATAAGTCTTACAAATTTCAATGGAAACAACACGAAAAGCTTTTACGAATTTGAAGGTTTCACTATAGACTAATTCCACTTTTTCTTGAACAAATTTGATTACATAATTCCACCTACATTAAATAATCCATTTCCCACTTTGCAAATGTTTGTCTATATAATACATTTGTGTAGTCCTCTTAACGCATCTTCTTAATCCATTTGCAAAATAGATTAGCACCCTCTCAAGTATAAAATAGTAACCACCGCATAAACTGTGCGAGATCATTTCAAAATCATTATCCACTCAAGTTCTTAATTAAAAGCCTAACTTAAGATGATGGGGGAGGAAGTATAGAAAAATAGAAAACCCAGACAAACAGACAGAAAAAAGAGAAACCATTCTAATTGAAGTGATACATATACAAACATATAAACGAAAAATAATAAAGAATCCTACCTCCTGCTTAACGCTCCTCAAATATACAGTATAAACAGCAGCTCGAGGGTGGCAGCAACGACTACGAGGGATAATAGACAAAGTGCGTCCCTACACAATACTCCTCAACAAAAATACACAGTTTGAAGAGAAAGTTAAGAGTAGGCAATATTAACTCTTTGGAGTCCTTTGCCGAACAGAACATAGACCATTGCAATTCATTTTGCCATCAGCAAATATTATACAGTGCAAGAAGAATTGTGTGCAACAGTTTAGCAAATGCATTTTCAGCTCATTTAAGTGGCAATGCACCCGCTCTCAGCCAAAGGATGCTTCTCCTAGACATATTCTTACTTGCAACACTATAAGTAATGTGCTCATTATACTGCACTGTATTTCTCTATTCCTCTATATATTATATAGCCTCATGAAAACCACTACCACCACCAGAAGATACTCGTACATACAAACTTCAGTTACAAAAGGACTCATGCTAATGCCAGCGGTTAATTTATTTAAATAAATGCGAACATTTAAAAGTACTTTTGCATTTTCTTGTTTCTTTTTTTGAAGTCTATTTTCTTCTTCTTTTCTTTTTCGTAGTAGTGCATTTTATGTTTTGAATTATGGTCTTGAAGTCATGCACAAGCAAATGTCGAGTCCTTTTGCGTCTTTTGTAAAGATAAAGAAAAAGAAGCAGTGTTGTTTTTGCATCTTCTTCTGGGGATATCTTAGTTTTGTGCACTTTGAAAAATGTTAGACTACGTTAAATATGTTTTTTATTTTTCATAGAATTCATAGTTTTTGAAATCAAAAGACGTGATTTTTCTGAGTGAGATAACTCAAAGGATGAGATATTTTATGCAAGATGCATGTGAAAGGACCTAACGAACTAAAAGAAACAATTTTCGTTTATGTTTTTCAAACTCATTAAACTAAAAATTCCAAATGTCAAAACATGACCAAGTTCAATAATTAATTTGCGTGTTTTTTTCTCAGTGTACTGAACTTAGTTTCATAATTTTTGTTATGTTTTTTTTTTTCGTCTGTCCCTAGTGAATGTCTTGTTTTATCTTTAGGGAAATTAAGCGAATATTTAATACACCCCGTGGCAGGTTCGCGAGTAGTTTTTTTTTCTTTTTTCTTTGTCTTGTAATGGGTTCGAGCATTTGTGGTGTAATATTGAATGTGAGTTTAAGCTTGGAATGTTAAAACATTACGTATTTAAGAAAAAAGTAGAACTTTACCGTTTTATTTAAAAAAAAAAGGTATTTTCCTTGGTAAGACACAAACTTAATTGCTCCTTGCAATGAATACCTTCCTTTAAATCATCATTGTTGATATCTTAAAAGATTCCAACGGAAGGATATTTTTGCCAACCCAAAAGGTTTTCTTATAGCTGGAATCCATTATCATAAAAGAGATAAATGTCATGATTAGAAAATTGATGTTATTATTTTAATGATTAATTCCAAATCAGAACTTTAAAAAAAAAACCTTTATTCGGTTAAAAGATGATGATGATTTACAACAATATATTTTTTTTAAAATGATAAACACAAAAAATCAAGACACAAAAGGAAAATGTTGTTTTACCTCCGACCGTAAGCTTTATTTTTTTAACCCTTTTAACAGAAGCAGGATAATTTAATGGTTTTTAAAAAAAAGAATATTATTAATAGAGCGAATTTTTGCTAACAAAATAGTAATTCGTTTGAAAAGTCCTTAATGTTATTTTCAGTTACAGAGCTCAAAATTAAATTTGTTCCTGATATGTGATTGTCAGGTTTTAACAGCATTATTTGTACTGTTTCTTCAACGTGAAGTAAAATTTAAAATACTATGTTTCTAAGAGCTTTAAATACAATGATTCTTTTTAAAAAAGATTCTATCAAATCGGAAAAAAATAACAAGAATATGGCTTGCAGCAGACGATTAAACTTTAAAATCATTTATGGTAAAACAATAATCCCACGTCCCTAACTTCGGTCGATGCTTTGAGATGGAGTAAAGGAGCTTGAATCTTAAAAATCTTCCGTTTAATTGAATTTTCCGCCAGATTAATCTTAAAGTTAGTCGACAAAATCTTTTAATTAATAAAAAAACTTAACCTTAGTCTGCATTTAAATTTGTAGCTTTTAAATGGTTTTCAATTGCAAAAACTTTTTTTGAGCAATAATATTTAAATCAATTTAATTTTAAAAATTTGTCTTGTTAAATAAATTATTATAATTATTATTATTGTAAATTATTAAATTTTAATAGTTAAGTAGCAGATTTACATGATCAAGCAATAATTTAGTTTTGTATCTCCTATATGAGTTATTTTCATTCCAAATTTAAGTTTCAAAATAACACTTCTAGATCACTGCAGCCAGTGGAGAGAATTTTCAAAAAAATGTTTTTTATTTATAATTGTTAAATTAAAGCTTTCGAAAAAATTTGTTACGAAACTAAAATTTCGTAACACTAATGGATTTTTAAAAGTATTCAAGTTTAGGCTTAGAAAATTAAGCTCAAAAATGATCTTTTAAAATTATTATTATTGTTAACTTTATTTTTTCTTCACAAAAATACAGGCTCACTTACATTTTAAAGATTTACAAGCATGGCTATTTATAAGCTTATTGGTAACTTTTTAGGTGTAATCATTGATATTTGGATACATAAAAAATACATACAAAAATGGTAGAGCAGTAAAAGACTTTCAATATCAACATTGAAACGGGCTTTAAGTTTAGCTAAAACAAAATTGTATTAGACTGAACATTACATTTGAGGTCCACGAATGAATTTCTATACGCAACAGCTTCAGAGAAAAAACGGATACGAAGTTTCCAATCATCCATACCATTCAAAACTCCAAGACAGTCCTCAAACGAAAGGAAGCTCTTATTGAAGTAGAAACGCCGGATCTCTTGTAAGATCGGATATAACGCTAGGAAGTGGAAAACATTTTCAATTTGATTGAGGTTACGTAATGTACTGTTAGGATTTATATCATTTCTGAGAAGTCTATAGTTAAGCTCAAGCATCTCCGTGCGAGCTTCAAATGTCAGACTTATCTCAACAAAGGTGAACTCGGTTCGAAAATATTTTGCTTCCCCCAAAGAGAAATTAAGTTGACTGTATGATGATCTAGATTCGGACTCCCTTGCCCGATTGAGAAATGTCTGAAAAATGTTGTAAGGTTCATTCCTCCACGAATCTAGATTATCCAAATAAAACGTCAAAGGAAAGTTATGTTCTGAGGCCAACTCACTCCAATCTTTTAAAGTTGTGTATCTGTAGCGTAACGCTGTTATAAGAATCCTTTTCTGCAAATTGTTGTTACATCTTTGCATGACTTTGATTATATAGTCTGCATTCGCTTTTAGATTCTTTAAAAAAATTGGTGGTAGTCCCGACTCAACGTGTATGGCATAATTGGGGGTTTTAGATGGGAGTCTAAAGATTCGCTTGAAGAAATATCTTTGGATAGTTTCTATTTCGTCTAATTGCATGTAGCCATAAACTTTATTTCCAAAGCAAAGTCAGCTTTTAACGGTTGAATCAAACACTTTAAATTTCGTAGCCGGATCTGTATTTTTGTTATTGAAACAATTGGACCACACCCAGTTAATAGCTGCTTTTGCTGCGGTCAATTTATCCCTTATATGACTTCGAAAGTTCAGATTGTGTGCTATTGTGAAACCTAGATATTTGAAGTCCTTCACTACTTCTATATTTGAACCGCTCAAGTTCCAAGAACGGTCATTACGTGAACTGCGATTATGGTGTCTGAAAATCATGATCTTAGACTTCGCAGTATTTATTTGAAGGTCTCACATATCACAATATTGTTTTAATTTGGAGTTGAAGCGTCACAGGATTATCAGTTAAAATATCAAGGTCATCCGCATAAAGGAGCATCTTGATAACTAGATCACCAAAAACAACACCACCTGGTATATTATCTTCAATGTCATTTACAAAGAGCGAGAAAACCAAGGGACTCAAAATGGAACCCTGTGGGACACCTGTTTCTGACCTAAATTGTTTCGACGTGTTCATGCCATTTTTAACCACAGCTGTAGTATTTGAGAGAAGTTGCTCATACATTTTTATAAATTTTGTTAATAAACCGATACATGAAAGTTTAAATAATAATAAGCTTCGGTTGATGGTATCGAAGGCTGCTTTAAAATCAACGAAAAATGCATAAAGATGTGTTTTCTTCTTTATAAAGTGTCTAGCAACAATAGTGAGATTTGGTCCACTGTGGAGAGATTAGTACGAAACCCAGCTTGGAAACAGCTTATTTTATTATTTCTTTCAGCCCAACTAGCAAGTCTTAAGTAAAGAATTTGAGTTAATAGCTTCCGCAGTGAAGTAAGGACAGAAATTCCCCTGTAGTTTTCAGGAAGGTTTGGGTCACCCTTTTTAAAAATTGCAGAGATGGATGAAGACCGGAAAGAACTTGGGATATTTTCCTTATCAAAAATTCTGTTAAACAAAACTAAAATAAGTTCAAGAAATTGTTAGCTGGCATTTTTGTAAAACTCAGCTGGGATGCCATCTAAGCCCGTAGCTTTGCTGTCTTTCATTTTATTTAATGCAAAAAGCAGTTCATGCATGGAGAATGGAGCATCTAACTCTTCAATGTGAAGAACGGTAATGCAAAGCTTATAGATATTTGATTTGGATCCGCCAGTAGAAGTGTTTCGAAATACGATGCCATTTGATCGGCACTAATGCAAATAACAGCCGACTTTTGCGCCCACTTAAAATACGCACATTAGCAAAAACACTCTAGGATCTCTGCTCTGTACAAGATTTAATGTAGAGTTGTTGAGAAAAAGTTGATTTTTACGGCTGCATAGATTTTTAAATGCTTTATTTGACTGCAAATACAAGGATTTGAAAGCCAAGTTATTCGTTTTCCTAAAAAGTTTCAAAAACTTGAAGGATTTTTCTCTACTTCTCCAACTAGATTTAAAAACGCTTCCTCTATTATTTGAATAGGTAACTGCTGACTCTCTAATAGTGCTCAATATCAAATCTGTTGTTTCGTCAATTGTGTTTCTAGCCTGATTTGTGATATTAATTGAATGCTGGTTTAAGTTTCTCTTATTCAAATCCGATTTATTTCTAATTCAACGTAGTCTGTTGTAACCATTTACATTTCGACGTCGGATATTGCTTTCTTGGGTTTTGAATTCACACGACACACAAATGGGGATGTGAGTTGAATAATTAGCCACAAAAACCTCGAAATCTTTCAAAATGTCAAGCCAATCCGCTTTGACTAAGCAGTAATCGATTACAGAGCAACCTTAATTGAAAATAAACGTAAAATTGCCAGCACTATCACTTATGAAGGTCCCATTCAGGATAAAAAACCCAAAATCCTCAATCAAATCCGTCAGTCATTTTCCATTTAAATTTGTACATTCATCTAAAGATCCCTCTTTTGAATGAAAACTTGTCCACTGTTTAAATCTCCAATTATTAAAATGTTGTCATTATTTTGGTTTAGTAGAAAGTCTTGCTAATTTTAAAGTCACTTTTCCAATTACTGAAATTCAGGTACAAAGGAACTATTAGATAATGTTTCGCGTCAATGACACATTTTATTATAATTAGGTTTTTCGCTAATTTTGAAATTGATGTATTTGTTTAAAAAGTTGTTTTTTATACCGCATAGAATACCACCGCTAGTTTTACCAAGTCTATTATTTCTAATAACTGGCAACCATCGAAGATTGAAACCTTCAAAATACTTTAGATATTGTAACTCTTTACCCTCTTCCATAAATGTTTCCAATAATATAAATATGTCATAACTTAAAACTAGTTTAAAAAAATCTGGCACTAATAATTTGTTTTTAAGTCCAGTAACATTATATATATAAATATTTAAATTAAACAAATTAAAATTAGTTTCATGGCAGACGGCAAGTCTATCCTACGTTGAGTGATGATGTTTGAAAACCGTCCACCAGATTTGGTAGCTTAACGTGTCTTTATCTTGTTTAATATTCCGCTTTAATAGAACAATAAAGTCCATAAGTATTTAGCAATACAAAATTTTATCGGAGCCCAAACCTGTACAGAGCTTCGACTTCTAAGGAATTTGATGCTCTGTCTGACTCCATACAAAGATTTGTCTTCCTGTATCTTCACACTGAAATTGTTATTACGGGCGATTTCAATGTTCATAATTCTTCATGGGTTATCCATTCGGGCCAGACAACACCTGAAGAAATGTGTGCTTAGATTTTTGCTGACTTTAACGATCTTACTCAGATTGTCATTGAGCATTCTGCAATATCAGACGTTAACGGCAGAGCAGAAAATACACTTGACTTGGTTCTCACTTCTGATCCTGATAAGTACACAATCAGTGTATTGACGTCTCTAGGCACATCGGGCCACACTGTCATATCTGCTAATTTATCGTGCCAAGAAAATTTCAAAAATTTCTTTAGGATCTTGAACTGGTCGTTATGCTTTATCTGGGAACGAAAACTTTTATTCCGAATAGAGTTTACCTAAGGATAAATCATGGTTCGATTCGAGCTGCAAAGAGGTTATAAAGGAGGAAGAGGTGAGCCAACTAATGAAAACCGTAAAAGGTATAAACAAGCCATTAAGGCCTTCAACACCCATATTCGAAGGACCAAATTTTTGCATGACCAAAAATTACGGCAAAAAATACTGAAATGTCCCAAATCCAGTAAGAATTTTTGGTCATTTCTAAAAATCACGAGGAATTCTTCCTCTTCCCCAGTTCCTACGCTTGTTGTCAATAACACTCCTTTAGTTAGGTCCATTGATAAAGCTAACTTGTTTGCAAGGCAGTTCGTTGAAAATTCGACCTTACCAGATAGTGTCATGGCTCCTCCAGTTCTTGAATGCGTAAATGATTCTATGGGACGAATTTATATTCGTACTCGTACTGTGGTGAGAGTTCTTAAAGATCTCAACATTCATAAATGCACTGGTCGGGATGGTATCCCCGAAAGAAATCGAAGATATGCCATTACAACCAAAAAAAGTCATTGTTTGGTGCGCTTTTTAGTACGGAGTCGTGACTCGCCCTAACTTTTTAGAAAATAGATAAACTAGTACTTAAAAACCAACATTCGTCAAGTTTTGTCTAAAATACTGGTCAATATGTGTCAAAAACTAATTGAAAATTACAGCAAAAGAACCGTTGCTTGCAATATTTCGCATGGTATTCATTTAAATTATGTAATGTTTCAAACATAAGATGAACTTTCAAGCTTTATAACACAAAACAAATGAACAAAAATATTTTGTATGTGTTTTATTTACTTTTACTTTTGAAACCAAAAAATGAATGACCCTGTCATTTTGAATATATATGTTGTGTCGTAGCTTTACTTTAAAACTCTATTTTTGTTGTCTTTATAATTTGTGAAGGGGCATATTTTGAAAGCCTGCTGAAGTCGAAACATTTGAAGGTGAAATTAGAAATAAGGACAGTTTACTTCTTTAAAAAAAACTAGTGTTTTGTGTGAGTGACAAAAAAAGTAATTTCGTCTTTATTTTAAATGATTGGTTATTAATTAATATTTACATAAGTGAATGAATGAATAAGTGCAATAATTAAATTAATGATGTAAATGGTCTCATTCACAAGAATTGCTTTTTCTTTAAAATTCAGAAGCAATGAAAAAGGTGAATTTGCTGTCAACATTAAAAAAAAAACTTAAAGAGGGTTTTATAATAAATTCAACACCAATTAAAATTTTTTTAAATACTTTAAAAAAGTACTCATACGCCTTAGTGTACAAACATGGAAATAATAAAACACATTTTTCTACTCTTAATTTTTAAATGGATTATATTTTTCAGTAAGGAGTTTAATTTTTATAATTAAGAAAAAACGAGTATTAATAATACCATTAACAATCGAAAATGATATCTGCCAATTGGACTTCATTGTCATAATTTTTGTACTTATTCTGGGTGGCGCAACAGTCCGTTGAGAACTAGGGCCTAGTGATTAAAAACTTTCAACCATTTCTATGTGCGTGTACTGTTGTCAGGGATGGAGGGGACCTTTTTTTGTTTTAACCCGAATCCAAACGGCTTATTTGAGAAAGCTCTTTTTCATGACAATAATTACTCTTGAGGAATTTGTCAATTCCTTTCAAGTACCCGTGAAAAATACTTAAGATGACATAGGCAGGGATCGAAATTAAGATCTCTGGCATGGCAGTGCAACGTACTTTTATTTTTAGTTGTCCATAATTTACATATAACTTAATGGTCCCATACGGACACTCTAAGTTAAACAATAATACTTAATGCTAATGCCTTTCGGCCCTAAGATTATATCAATATCCTTTTCCGTTTTTACTTACAAACTGCTTAAAATAAAATCCTTAGTATAAAACTTAAAGTTAACTTAAACTAGCTATTTAACCTATAAACTGCTTAAAACTAGAACTACCAGAGCAGCAAATCTAAATATCATATCATATTTTTGTTTTTTTTTGTGCCACCATGCCTATTCTACTTAAAACTAAACCCTAAAACTATAAAACAAGTATGCAAGTGGGCCGATCCTTAAACCCACATCCTTATTACCCACTTTAAGTGCCGATTGTCCTAATTCTATGGGAGTCGCCTATCCACGGTTCTTCGTCTGACGTGGTAGATTAATGGAACTACCAATCTATCCTGTATCAGACCGCATTTGTCTTAAAAGAGGAATGCCTCTGGTGGAAGGAAGCCACTCAAGCGTGCACTTTTAAAATACTCATCGTTCGGATAGAACGCCCCGAAAAATGAATTGTTGGTCGAAGACATAGCTCTTGCAATGTGACCTCGAACCAGTTTTATCTCAAAGTTGTCAATTATGTTGATTCGAGCCCAGTTGTACATTACCTCGTTGCAATAGTAATGCTCATAAGAAGATTCGGCTGTTCGGTATAAGTACAGCGTCTTAAACACTGCCGCTCGAACACCCGAAAGTTCTCCATCTGGCAAGGGGAAATGTTGAACCATACAGGACAACCATAAACAATCATTCGCCGTTGCAATACCGCTGAATCTTGTCGAAATCACGCTGCAAGAGAATTCTTATAACCTCAACCTTTCCGGCCGTTCTGTATGCGTACGCAATTGCCTTTGTAAGACTACTTATCAGATCGCTGTTGATTTAAATGCTGAAGAGAATCGGCGAATTCACCGCTCCCTGTTGAAGACCATTTTTAATTGAGAATGTTGTGGTAGAAGTTACATTGAAACTTTTGACGACAAACTTTCCACCGTTAAGCATATCATAAAGTATATACAACAATGGCTTGCTTATGCCAAGCCTGCTCAGTTTTAGGTAAAAACCCTCAAACAGTACGGTCTTAAAGGCCTTTTCCAGATCAACCAGCACAGCACCTGTGCATGGTTGTTTTGATTTATTCCATTGGATATCAGAAACGAGTTTAGACGCAGCATGAATTGTGTCACGACCCGCCTTAAACCCGAAATGTTTATTTAGAATTATTTTGTTGTCCGCAGCCCACTGTCTCAGAGCCCTATTAATGATCTCTTTGAAAACTTTGCTGATGCTCGGAAGAAGACTTATCGACCGAAGGTTTGACGGGTTGGAGTTGTCCTTTCCCGTTTTCGTTAGAGGATGAACCACAGCGGTCTTCCAATGGACTGGATAATATGCATTATTCAGTGCATTATTGAAGAGTATGGTATGAATTTCAATTGCCTCCATCGGTAAATATCTTAGAGTTGAAGATGAGCTGAAGCTCAACATTCGCCATTGAAAAGGGAGTTGGTCCCGTTTGCTCACCGATTATGGCATTTGTCACGGAATCCTCATTGAACCGCATGAAACCGCGCTTTTCAGATCGCCTTTGTGTCATATCATTTCGAAGGTAAACGTGATTAAGTAGGGCTCTGTTTTCCAGGTCGTGGTTGGGCCAATGCTAAGATTAAACTCCTTTTACACTTGCTGGAAAGCAGCTCCCACCGCCTGCACTTTTTCCTTCGGAACTTCAATTATGAAAAAGTCATCTTCAAAAATGGGTTCTTTGAATCTATTTGCGCTGTCCGTCCTGAGTACGTTTGTGTTCTCTTCAGTTCTTTGGAGTTTCAGATACGTTCTTTTTCCTGAATATCTTGTTGATTTTATGGAACATACTAGGGTCTTTGGAATTAAGTTGCCGGATATTGCGGACCCAGTACTTGTTAATTGATAACCTGTATTTCTCCTTAATCAACAGATTGACATTTTTTACTGACGACTTCAGTGTCCTAACTCATAATAGCTCCATAACTTCACCACTTCCATATTTGAGGTTTTGAATTTATCGTTAAGCATTTGTACATCCATTATCTTTCTCCTTTAAAAAAAATCTTAGGGTTTTGAATCACAAGATCTGTGTTGCCAATTATGTTCAAATTGTTTAAGAATTATCGTTTCGTAGTACGGGCGTGCTTTTTACTTTTCAAATGTAAAATGATGATAAAATGAAACTTCTTATTAAAAAACCCTTTATAACTTCTAATAAGATAAAAGTTTATGCTGTATGGGTTAATATTTTCAAACAAATCTTTGAAGGGATTGAGCATTAGTGCAGATTTGTCTTAAATTATACAACAGCAATTTCAAAATCCTTTAAACAATCAGTCGAAATAAATATGCTATTAAAAAACACTAAACTTCTGGTTCGTGAGGACTTTTTATATCTGCAACATATGAAAGATGCAAATTAAACAATATGACTTAAGTTTTTCAAAATCAATGTTTTTAAAAAAAAACTCTCCTCTGTGAATCAAGTAAGGTAAAGTAGCGTGAATACATATGTACATATACTCCAATAAGATGAAAAATCATAATATATTGATTTTCTTTATTTGTTCGTTATTTTGGTTTAACTCTTCACAAACTGTCCATTTCTAGAGCTTATTTGAATCCAGCTTTAATAAAATATGTGCAATATCTCGCCAGAGTCACGTTTCACTTTGACACATCCCAATAACATACTGAAGCAAATTCATAAGCCCGCTAGCACCACACAGAGCGCACAATAACAACACCACCAATATTACCAAACCACTTCATATCGTTCGTTTAATGCGTGTATATTGAAGGACTTTAATACACCTCATGCCAATAAACATATATTTTTATAAAGCAATGTGACGTGACGTGGCAGGATAATGGAAACGTGTTAAACAATTCAGTCAAACATTCGCCTCTGAGTGCTTATAATCCTTGTGGACCACCAGACCACCCCCAGAAACAGTACCAGGATCAACTCTGCTCAAAAATGAAAAATACCAAAACACTGGTGCATTATCATCATCAAGCCACCGCCGACGCCGGCCACCGCCTCGACTGCTTTTAACCCAACTGTTTGAGTGGTCAATGGTAAATGGTTTCTATACGTATTAATAGTTTGTGTACTAAATTTGTTGCCCGTGCAACGAGACCAACATCGACAATACGCCCGAGTTAATTTTATAGTGAAATGAAGTCCTACACTCTACTCCAATTGAACCTCGGAAATTAATTGAATCATCTTGTCTCTTTAACATTCACATTTCGACTGTACAGTACATACGCTAGTATACTGAAGCCTGTGTTTCACTTCAGTTTAGCAAATTTAATTTAGGTTACCATATCACACCTGATGTCCTCCCTCTGAACTCATCCCAATACAAAGCCACTAATAATAATAATTATTTTATAAAACGCTCCTTTATCACCTAACCACGGAATGTGATGGGAGTTATGCGAGTACTCTGCAACTTATTAGTGCACGCAATGGAAAATCGAGGATATACCATGGACTCAGAGCTTGTACGTTGGAGCCAAGCGTGGTGGGTGCACTTCATACCAAATCATCATCATACTCTTAACTCTAGGATGGTTTGTTGGTGTGTCACCATTTAATTTGCGCCTATAAAAAGAAAGGAAAAACTCGAAACGTGCCTACCTCCCACCATCACTCTAGACCCGCTGCTGTTCGTCCTTTCTGGAATGATGGATGAAAAAGGATATTATCTCCTTTAATTGACAGATGTGGATTTAGATCAATGTCGTCGAGTTCTTCTCTGGGTTGAAGACATCCAGCTGGCAAATGGGTTATGTACGGTACGGTAGGGTGCACAGAAATCGGAGGGATGACTGAGTGTCCTTAATGATTTTTATTAATTTCTTACTCTCTCTCTCTCTTTTTATCTTTTCTGTGTCGAAGGACATTTCACACTCCTGTAAGGCTTTGAACATAAAGAAAAAGCAAACAAAAAAACAGCACTTGATCAAAATATGTATGGCTTTGAAAATCGGAGGGTGACAAAATAATTATAAACGTCATAGTATTTCCGCTAGGATGTTTTGCTCGTTGATGATGGAAAGTAAATTTTATTTTAATTTTGGGGTTTCAAAGCTTTGAGTTGTTTTCTTTGAAAATCTTATGAGAAAATAAAGCAAAAAAAAAAACTATGTCACATCGCATGATAAATGAATATGTATAAGTTTTGAGTATGTGTGGGATGCATAACAATGAGATGAGGAAGAAAAATATTAAGGATGTTTTGTATGTTCCAGTGCGATATTTTCAAGGATATTCATTTTATCAAACGTGAAACGAATATCGAGTTGGAGAGAGAAAGAGTTTTGTGGAAAAATAAATAAATCGAAAAAGAGGTCAAGTGCAAATTTGTTTTATATATATAAATATATGTGCATACGTATGTAGTTTTGTTGGCATATTTATGTATGTAGAAATTTATATGTTACCGACATATTTTAAGGAAGTGCACACAACAACACCCACGCACATTAGGTACACACATTGAACAGCAAATCCAATTTCAAAGAAAGAGAAATTATAAATCACACGATGTAAAATTGATTAAGCTCATAAATTATAACTTTGACACTTTAATCTGGAATAACAGTTTTTTTTTTTTTTGGATATTTCATTGTTGGGTTCTTTCCTTTTGAATTTATTTTTTTTGTATTTCATTTCAATACAAAAAAAAACTTAAATGAGGACAAGGATACAAGCAAAGAATACTTAAAGATAAAGATAATTTGAGGATTATTTGAGTATTACTTTTGTTATTATTAACTGAACTGAGGTGATATTTATTTTAAATCATAATAAATTATAATCTACTTAAATATGGTGAATGAGTTTATGAGCTTATTAGTGCAACTCAATCGTTTAAGTCTTTATAGGGGCTCCGAGATCTTATCTTAACAATATAATTATGTGTGGTTATGTTTTCAACCAGTTTAAATCTTTACTTTACTTAAAAGATTAAGACATTTTTCGATAGAAATTTTAGTGGAATTGAAAGCTAATAGCCCAAAAATATTTTGGCAATTGCTAGTCTCCGAATAAATTGTTTGTCATTGAATGTTTAATAATGTTTGATCCCATTTCGTTGTAAAATTGGAAAAATGCACATTCAAACGCGAGTTCTTTTTAAATGGCACACTAAGGCGGATACGTAATTTTTAACTTGAAATTAGAAGCTATGGTAGGTAGAAATGGCGATCTCAAGGCAACCTAGCCTGAGATATAATTAGCGCTGTGGAGCGCCGTTTTGATACCAAAAACTCGTTTGACCTTTGATTGAAAGGGATAGATTGATAGAGAAGCTTCATAGCGATTATGTTAGAGCCATTTTGTCGCATTGAAAAAAAAAGATTAGGTCTCTAATCTTTGTCTCAGATAGCTCATCGAGTTCTTGAAAGAATGCTTTTCGAAAGCATTTCATTCTGGTGTTTGCTAAAGCAGGACATTTGCAGAGGAAATGGATTATGGTTTCACTTTCTCTTTGCTCACTACAACTACGGCAAAAGGTGTTGTAAGAGATACCCAACTTCTCTGCAATATATGAAAATGTCCGGTACAAGCCGCAACAATGCTGGCTTTGTCTTGGCTTGGCCTGCATAGAAGATCGTTTGTACGGGTTTTGTTATAGGTGGGCCATATCTTCCTAGATATAATGCAGTTGGGTTAATTGCTCCACCTTCGGTTTGATTCAGTTTGGTAGATAGAAAAGATTTTACTCTTCATAGAACCAAGAGGAATGTTAACCATTTCCGCAAGTGAGCTATGAAGGGCCGATCCTTGCCTGGCTAGCTCGTCAGCCCGTTCATTTCCCACGATACCACTATGGCCCGGAACCCAGATCAGGGTGACACCGAGGTTAATATTCAGGTTCGCAAGCTCATCGCGACATTGCTGGACCAATTTATATGAGGATATGGCCGAGTTAATGGCTTTGACAGCTGCCTGACTGTCTGTAAAGATAGCCACATTTCGGTTTTGGTTTGGGTTTTGTTTAAGTATCTTACATGCCTCCCTTATTGCCAGCAGAAGCTATAGTAATAAAGCGATTGAATTTATATATTTTGGTTTTATATTTAAGAGTTATTGATTTTGGTTTTAATAACATGTACATTTTAAAGATATTTATAATATATAGAAATTTTCCATAGGTCTCAAACACCTCTACCATTTTACATTTTGCAAATTCCAACGTTTTAAAGAATCAATACAAATTTTGAAGCAAAGTTAAGCAGATTGTTTTTTGATAAAGCAAAATAAATTCAATGAATATTTTTCACCAACAAAATAAGAATAACAATTAATAATCATATAAAATTCAACAAGCGTCTGGACAGTGTACTGGCATTTGTCGATAGAGCTGCGCGTGCTATTAAGTGACAAGTAAAAATTAACAACTGAAAGCGATTTTGTAGTGCAACGGAGGGTGATGATTTCATCCTCCAAAAAAGTCAAATTCCTTCCAAAACTCTTAAGTATTCAAGAATGGATCATTTCATTAATACCGAAAATTATAATCAACCACTCCAAACATTATGCGATGACCGCATGGAAAGTGGAAATTGTGAAAGTGATAAAATTGAACCGAAAGTTCCCCCGATCTTTGTTTTAAGAACAAAAAGTGAGGTTCTGAGAAATCTAATCAATAAACTAAATGTAAGTGATTATATTCTGAAAAACTTATCCTTGGGACAAAAAGTAATGTGTTCAAGCATTGAATCTTATAATATTACTCCCACGAAAAAAAAGCAAGTAGGCCATTTTTAGTGGTCCTCTCCGGTTTAGATCTCTATGACCACACAAAATTAAAGAACGAACTTGGGAAATGTATCGATCTTATATCTCTAGCAATTTGTATAAAGGTAATTTATCGTTAGACAATATACAGTCGTTCGAACAGATTGATTTTTTAACAGATACATTAGATCATACAATTAAGCGAGCTGCTGAAATATATATTCGAAGAACTGCAAATACCTCAGTTCCTCAAACCTTAAACTGTTGCCGAACAGTATTTTGTACCTAATTGGATTGCGAAATTCTGAAATTAGAAAGTGGATTCGGTATAGGTTAGACACTTTTAAAACTAACCTAAAAATCCTTAACTTTCGAATTAAAGAAGAAATCCAAAATTTTCCGAAATCAAAACTGGAACAACCTATTATCTGGTTTTGATAAAGGTTGTAAGTCGTTTTGGAAAGTTACAAAAATAAGTAAGAAAAAAGGCTTAAATATTCCTCCCCTCCGAATGCAAAGTTATGTATGTGTAACTAAGGAGGAAAAATCAATTATTTTGGCTGAAACTTTTAGACAAAATCATAAGCTTATTAAGCACTTTGGGTAAAATTTTCGAAAAAGTATTAAAGAATCGCCTCGTAAAGCATGTTGAACAAGCTAATATATACCCTATCGAGAAATTCGGTTTAAGGGCTTGCCACTCCACTAATCATCAAATTTTAAGAGTAAAGCAGTATGTTCAAAATAGCCTTAACTCAAAACATTCAACTTGTGTAGTATTTCTAGATATCGAAAAAGCCCTCGATACGGTATGGCATGAAGGAGTCATCTACAAACTAAATATATTTAGTTTTTCTAGCTATCTGATACAAATTATTTGGAACTTTTTAAAAAATAGAACATTTTTTGTGTCCACTGGAATTGCGAAGCCTTCCATGCAAGAAATTTGTTACTTAGTTCCACAAGGCTCAGTAATTTAACCGATTCTTTTCAATATTTTTATATCTGACCTACCTCATTTTCAAAACATTACTGAAGTTGATATGTTTGCAGATGACACTGCCCTTTTTGCCTTAAGTATTCTCCTTCAAGAGGCAATAAACAGTTTACAGACTTCCCTTGACACCCTTTAAAATTTCTTTAACAATTAAATTTGTTCTTTATAAGCTACAAGAAAAGTTTTATGAAAGATGTTTTTACTCGGAAAATGAAATTATACTTAATCTTTAGCCTATACTTTTTGAGTAAATTTGGGTTTTTGTGCAATTTTAGTTTTTAAGTATTACATTCATTACATTTTTTGTAGTGTTTTCCTTAAATATTATATTTTATTTTGTAATGTTAAAATTTATTGTCATAAATTTATCAAAGATATTAGAGATGTAAAGAATAAAATTCTTAAACTCTTAAATTATGTAAATATGTAAATAATGTAAGCTTTAAACTGCAAATAAAACTAAACTTGAACTTGAACTTGAACAATTAATAATGCATCAGATTTTTAATTCTACGAAAGTTGATTTTTTTTAAAGTCTGGAGCTTAAATGAAAAAAGTAAGTGGCAATTTAATTTCCATAAAATACAACCAAACAAAAATACTACCACCAAATACAAAAATACAAACCTTTTTAACTCGAATGCTATAAGAACATGTTATTGATGTCGGGTGAATTTTATTAACTTCGAATAGAAAGTTATTGTAATCGGCTGATTTTTCGAAATTTTAAGAGTTCTCTACGCCTCAAGTCGCTTAGAATCCAAACAAAAGGGTTTTAGAGTGATACTGTGTAGACGTACGTCCGTACGTTCTGTATACTCTTTTCTGTCGGCCACATTTCAAGTACCAATAACTTCAAATAAATATAGTTTTATAGATAATAACATCAAAAGACTCAGACTATTAAAAAAATGTAGTGACTTTAATTTTATTATATTAATTTAAAAACGACAACACTTCCGACAATGGATTCAGGCTCATAGATTTTGCTGCGGGGCGAAACGTCATGGTAGCCAGTACGCGTTTTCCACACCTCAACATCCACAAAGGGACATGGACTTCTCCAGATCAATCAACCGTCAACCAGATTGACCATATTGCGATCGACGCCAGACACGCTTCCAGCATTATGGATGTACGAACTTTCCGAGGAGCTAACATCGACTCGGACCACTACCTCGTTGTAGCCAGCGTAGCACTTCGAATTTAGAGACCCAAGGCAAAACAGGGAGGTGCTGGGAGAAGATACAATGTCGAACGGGTACAATCGCCAGAGATCGCCAAATCCTTTTCCGACCGAGTGACAAGTAACCTTTCTCGAAGTTCTCTGCTGCTAACACAATGTATCGAAAACCAGTGGCAAAATTGCTAAGATGCAATCAGAGAAGCCGCCTCTGATGTGCTGGGTTTCAAACAGCCACCAACAAGGAACCCCTGGTTTTGATGATAAATGTCGGCAGGCAAATGCAGCCAAACAACAGGCACGCAAAGCGGCGCTGCATAAAAGGACGAGAGCTGCTCGTGAGCTCTATGAGCAGAAGAGGCGAGAGGAACGCCGACTTTTCAGAAGGAAAAAGAGAGGGTATGAGAAGCGTGCGGTCGAAGATGTTGAGAGGTATAAAAGCAGGAATTAGGTTCGAAAGTTTTATGAACAGGTGAAACGATATTCACAGGTACATAAACCTAGAACCGAAGGCTGCAAAGACGAAAGCGGAAACATCATAGTGGAACCGCAGTCAATGCTGAGGATATGGAAGGACCACTTCTGCAGACTGTATAACGGCGACGAAGAACTGAATTCCGCTGTCAGGCAGGATGATCCATTCAATATAGACGACAAAAGCCAACAATCCCGTCATCCCGACTTAGACGAAGTAAAGATTGCCATATCTAAGTTGAAGTCTAATAAAGCCGCTGGAGCAGATGGCTTGAATGCCGAGCTCTTTAAAGCAGTTGGAGATAAGTTGGTTAGGAGCATGCACCAACTTATCTGTAAGATATGGTCGGAAGAAAACATGCCCGATGAATGGAACCTCAGTATTGTTTGTCCGATCCTGAAAAAAGGAGACCCTCTTAACTGCACCAACTAAAGAGGAATCAGTCTACTTAACATCGCCTATAAAATCTTCTCTGCCGTAATATGTGAACGTCTAAAGCCCATCGTCAACAACCTGATAGGTCCTTATCAATGTGGTTTTAGACCAGGAAAGTCCACAGTTTATCAAATATTCACATTACGGCAGATCCTGGAAAAAACCCAAGAACACCAAATGGACACCCCTCATCTTTTCATCGATTTCAAGGCCGCATGTGACAGCATCTGCAGGGACGAGATGTATAGACCAATGTCTAGTTTTGGCATCCCTGCCAAACTCGTCCGTTTGTGCAGGATGAGAATGAGATGGATGGAGAATTCACGCTACTCCATAAAGGTTGGAAACAACTTAACAGCACCTTTCGATGTCAAAAAAAAGTTTTAGACAAGGTGATGCGCTGTCATTTTTTTAATATCGCGCTTGAACGAATAGTGCAGAGCCCACACGTCAACACTAGAGACAATATCCTTCAAAAGTCTGTCCAATTACTAGCATATGTTGATGACGTTGACATAATCGGAAGAACTCAGCGTGAGTACGGTAACGTAGACTTAGCCAGAAGGGTAAAAGCCCAACGACTAAGACGGCTGAGTCACGTAGAGCGCATGGAAACCAATGCTCCAGTCCGGAAAGTCTTCAAATCCACACCCACAGGACAGCGCAGTAGAGGAAGACTGCGGATCAGGTGGCGCGCACAAGTGAAAAGTGACCTCACCTAACTTGGAGCGGGAAACTGGAGACATCTAGCTAGAGACCGAGCTAGATGGAGAAGTTTGTTGGGTGAGGCCCTAGTTCACACAGGACTGTAGCGCCACCTTAAGTAAGTAAGTAAAGCTTTTCAGGCTTTTACTTTCGACGCAAATAGCTTTTCAAAAATTAAAAATATTATCTTCAAATTTTTTTATTTTACAGAAAGTATTGTTTTCGATATTCTATAGTTTGTTTTATAAAAATTCAACAATCCGTTTTTTTATAAACAAATAAAATCTACAAAAAATAGTACGCAAATTTGGTAAAAATTGATGTTTTGTTCGTAATATCTCTCAAACTAATCTCATTCATCCAATTTGGAGAAATTTAAGAAATGCTACTAAAATTGGTAAATATTTGTTTTCGACTAAAAATCTATTTTACAAAACTAGATTTTAAAACTTACCTATTTCTTTATACGAAAACTATTATTGGTAATTTTTAAATTTTTAAGAATAGTTCAACTGACAACTTTTTAACCCATCACGAAAACCTACAAACTTTTAAAGAAAGACAAATCTACAGACGTTATGGGAAGTTATGAGAGTGGGTCGCATCCCAGCCCTCTTTCTTTCATTTAGATTGATAAGCCATTTTTGATCTAACATTATCCACTGCATTCAGAAATCTTTGTGTAGCCCTTGTAAAGGACCTATATGGCACCAACAAAGCCGGCAGTGAAAGCGTTTATATCCACTGGAATAATCTACATATATAAAATGGTTGGTCATAGGACACTTCTCTGAGGTTAACCGCCTTCAATTTTGTTTAGTTTCAAGTTTTTTGATCATACTGTATTCTTGAGAGTCGTTTCGTAACATAAGAATTTAGTATATCGTAATACTGCGTGGAAAGATACCTATGTAATTTGTTTTGAAGTCTTAAGTGTTAAAACTAGCCTAAGGCTTAAACAGCAAGCGAAAGACAACCCATTTTTTCAATCAATTTTGTCTAATACTTAAGAACCACCTTTTTGTTCAATTTGCTTAAAAATCTCATAAAAGATAAGGATTTAGGTAGAATCAAGGCTGTCTTACTAAAATCATGCATTCTTATCAATTTAACCATGTTTGTATGTTCTTCTGCATTAACCAAATTAAGTAAGTTAATAAAATATTTACTTGCCTCAAAAAAAAAGGAAATATTGCAAATATTGTTTCTATTGTAGACTTTCTTGAAGTTATAACAATAAATCATATTCATGATATAAAATATATCAAATATTTTTGTATAAGTTAAATGTTTAAGAGCTTTTTCAAAATCACAATAATAGCAACAGGAAAAGGTCAAACTCTTATGATTTATAAAACCATCCATAATACTTTAAACCTCTTTTTACCTTTCCTTTCAGATGTTACCCATCCGATAGCATGAGATGAGGGTAAGAACGCTACCTACCTTTATCCTGATGTAATGCATGAATGTATCTCATGGATTTCATGTTAAATATCAAATATCTAATAGATACAAAAAAATATAATTCATACGTTTAGATAACTAAATCAACATAAAACTTAAACCATCAGAAGAACAATCCGAAAGTTTATGTATATAAATTTAGTAAAGTTTAAAACTAGTTAACAAAATTCTACAATGTATAGAATTTGATAGGAAGATATCTATATGTTAATCTTGTGGGTTAGGGGTATGCATGATATTTCCTTAATTTTCTTTGTCTTTTATGTACAATCTTATTTTTACACCATTTTTTTAAATTTTTTTTTATGATTTTTTTCTAAAATTTACATTTATTTTTCATTTTCTAGGACAAAATTAAATCACTACTTCATTTAAAAATATAAAGTGTATCTTTTTCCTACACACACACACTTACACACAAAACCAGATAAGGAAATATTATTACACTTACATACATATGTACTTTAATACGACTTGCTTACTTTATTCCTTTAACCGAGATTGCGTCTCCCTATAGCAATAGGAATAAATTAACTCTTCTCTCACTCAATGTTGATGCTAAATTCAAAAACAAGAAAACTTTTTCTTTGATATGCAAATTGCTAACCTAAATTCAGAGCCTCCTCCTGCTCCTCCTCCATCTTTTCATCTAACATGAAAACACATTTATTTGACTCCCACTTTTCTATGATTCTTATATTTTTGTTTTTATTTTCCATTTTTTCTTACATAGTATATACATACATTAAAACACCTACATCCTACAACACTATATATATAGGACACCAACATACAATCCATAAAACCGAACAAAAGGAAGCAGCAAAGGAACAGTTAGGGAAAAACCTGCTTAGGATTTATTTAATTTCCATTTTGCAGCAACACTTTTCTTTCGATATTAGTTTCAAAGTTCGAGTTTCCCTAAGGGAAATTCGAAACCTCCCTCTTATTGCCTTAAGTTGATGTCATCGTCATCGTCATCTTCATCCAGGACCAGGACAAGGATCAGGACATTTTACCCCAACAGATGGATATTTTCCTCTCACAGCACTACATATTGTTTCTAATGAAAGAGTTAAGGATATAAAGGGTATGGGATGGGGGAGGACAATACAATTTAACAAATCACAAGTTTCATTTGGTAGCTATTTTGTGCTAAAAAGTCATCTTGTGGTCGTCTTCTTCCTTTAATAAAAAGATCTTTGAAATAATTTTTCATTCCCACATTTATACGAATTCGTACATATAACGAAACTTTAATCATCACTAGGTATGACTGATGTCGGTATACGAGTTTTCCAGGGGGCCTTTTGTTGCAGCTCCCAAAATATTTTATATATGTTATAGAAGGTTGCTTAACAACATGAGGGAAAGCCACTTTCGTCATAGTTTTTGGTAGATTTACGACTTCCAATCTACTCAAAGCTATTTGATTGAACGAGGTTTGTGGAAAATCGTTGTCGTCGGTAAAAGAGTTGAGTACAAGCTGAGCATGAGGTAAGGTACCTACACGAGTCTATGAAGGACTTTTATCCTGCGCTGATTTAATGTTAATCTCTCGTCAACATGACAAAACACATATCTACGAACCAAGCCAAAGCAACGCAACGTATACAAAACTCGTCCAAGTGATTTCACAGAATAGATTCATAGAAAAGCCCACAGTGAAAAGCATCAGGCATTCCCCATGTATGGCTAATCATAGAGGTACCTATATATCTAGTCCTTTTCCCTATAATCCTTCATCCGAATATTTCCTTTTTTTTCGTAAACCGATATTTCATGTTTTGAAAAATTTAGTTTTTGAAACGAAATCTCTCTTGAGCGAGCGTTGTTGATGGAGAAATATTCGTAGAGTGGATTAGATCAAAGACCCCATATTTCAGGTGGGAAGAAGATTCAAGCTACCGAGCAGAATATTTATGAAGACCTTTATTGGAAATTAAAAATTACTATGCGTCATCATCGGTCTTAACAATGGATTATCCTTGAGAATTTATCTATCTATGTATATGAATGGCAAATGGGATTTTTGTCGACAATGTGAAATGAAGGCTTCTTCAATGATTCATGTGTTCAAAATGACCTTACAAATATATAAATATGTGTACTTACAGCCTTACACATACTCACGCAGATTAAGTACTTTTATAACCTCTATAATGTACGAATGTACATAATGTATTTATCCTGCCCTTGAACCTACAACAATTTATTCACATAAAAGTCAATAGATGAGGATAGATAACAAAAGGAAATACGTACACAGTAGAACTTTTCTTATCTAACTTATGCCTAATTCTTAAACATAAATTCGTTATTGACCACGTTTAAACGGAATCAATATGCAAAATTTAATTTTAAAATGTTCAAAATATTTGAGAATTTTTCCAATAAGATATTTTATTTTGAATAGCCCACTATTTGTCCTGCTGTCACTTTTAAAACTGTCATCTTTTGACATTTTACATATAAAAACTACGTCATTACTAAAAATTGATACACGCTTTATTAGCGCATTTAAATGTTTGGAATTGCTTTTGAAGATGTATAATTTGAAAAGGACACAGAATAAAAGTAAGACTAAGACTAAGACTAAGACTAAGACTAAGACTAAGACTAAGACTAAGACTAAGACTAAGACTAAGACTAAGACTAAGACTAAGACTAAGACTAAGACTAAGACTAAGACTAAGACTAAGACTAAGACTAAGACTAAGACTAAGACTAAGACTAAGACTAAGACTAAGACTAAGACTAAGACTAAGACTAAGACTAAGACTAAGACTAAGACTAAGACTAAGACTAAGACTAAGACTAAGACTAAGACTAAGACTAAGACTAAGACTAAGACTAAGACTAAGACTAAGACTAAGACTAAGACTAAGACTAAGACTAAGACTAAGACTAAGACTAAGACTAAGACTAAGACTAAGACTAAGACTAAGACTAAGACTAAGACTAAGACTAAGACTAAGACTAAGACTAAGACTAAGACTAAGACTAAGACTAAGACTAAGACTAAGACTAAGACTAAGACTAAGACTAAGACTAAGACTAAGACTAAGACTAAGACTAAGACTAAGACTAAGACTAAGACTAAGACTAAGACTAAGACTAAGACTAAGACTAAGACTAAGACTAAGACTAAGACTAAGACTAAGACTAAGACTAAGACTAAGACTAAGACTAAGACTAAGACTAAGACTAAGACTAAGACTAAGACTAAGACTAAGACTAAGACTAAGACTAAGACTAAGACTAAGACTAAGACTAAGACTAAGACTAAGACTAAGACTAAGACTAAGACTAAGACTAAGACTAAGACTAAGACTAAGACTAAGACTAAGACTAAGACTAAGACTAAGACTAAGACTAAGACTAAGACTAAGACTAAGACTAAGACTAAGACTAAGACTAAGACTAAGACTAAGACTAAGACTAAGACTAAGACTAAGACTAAGACTAAGACTAAGACTAAGACTAAGACTAAGACTAAGACTAAGACTAAGACTAAGACTAAGACTAAGACTAAGACTAAGACTAAGACTAAGACTAAGACTAAGACTAAGACTAAGACTAAGACTAAGACTAAGACTAAGACTAAGACTAAGACTAAGACTAAGACTAAGACTAAGACTAAGACTAAGACTAAGACTAAGACTAAGACTAAGACTAAGACTAAGACTAAGACTAAGACTAAGACTAAGACTAAGACTAAGACTAAGACTAAGACTAAGACTAAGACTAAGACTAAGACTAGACTAAGACTAAGACTAAGACTAAGACTAAGACTAAGACTAAGACTAAGACTAAGACTAAGACTAAGACTAAGACTAAGACTAAGACTAAGACTAAGACTAAGACTAAGACTAAGACTAAGACTAAGACTAAGACTAAGACTAAGACTAAGACTAAGACTAAGACTAAGACTAAGACTAAGACTAAGACTAAGACTAAGACTAAGACTAAGACTAAGACTAAGACTAAGACTAAGACTAAGACTAAGACTAAGACTAAGACTAAGACTAAGACTAAGACTAAGACTAAGACTAAGACTAAGACTAAGACTAAGACTAAGACTAAGACTAAGACTAAGACTAAGACTAAGACTAAGACTAAGACTAAGACTAAGACTAAGACTAAGACTAAGACTAAGACTAAGACTAAGACTAAGACTAAGACTAAGACTAAGACTAAGACTAAGACTAAGACTAAGACTAAGACTAAGACTAAGACTAAGACTAAGACTAAGACTAAGACTAAGACTAAGACTAAGACTAAGACTAAGACTAAGACTAAGACTAAGACTAAGACTAAGACTAAGACTAAGACTAAGACTAAGACTAAGACTAAGACTAAGACTAAGACTAAGACTAAGACTAAGACTAAGACTAAGACTAAGACTAAGACTAAGACTAAGACTAAGACTAAGACTAAGACTAAGACTAAGACTAAGACTAAGACTAAGACTAAGACTAAGACTAAGACTAAGACTAAGACTAAGACTAAGACTAAGACTAAGACTAAGACTAAGACTAAGACTAAGACTAAGACTAAGACTAAGACTAAGACTAAGACTAAGACTAAGACTAAGACTAAGACTAAGACTAAGACTAAGACTAAGACTAAGACTAAGACTAAGACTAAGACTAAGACTAAGACTAAGACTAAGACTAAGACTAAGACTAAGACTAAGACTAAGACTAAGACTAAGACTAAGACTAAGACTAAGACTAAGACTAAGACTAAGACTAAGACTAAGACTAAGACTAAGACTAAGACTAAGACTAAGACTAAGACTAAGACTAAGACTAAGACTAAGACTAAGACTAAGACTAAGACTAAGACTAAGACTAAGACTAAGACTAAGACTAAGACTAAGACTAAGACTAAGACTAAGACTAAGACTAAGACTAAGACTAAGACTAAGACTAAGACTAAGACTAAGACTAAGACTAAGACTAAGACTAAGACTAAGACTAAGACTAAGACTAAGACTAAGACTAAGACTAAGACTAAGACTAAGACTAAGACTAAGACTAAGACTAAGACTAAGACTAAGACTAAGACTAAGACTAAGACTAAGACTAAGACTAAGACTAAGACTAAGACTAAGACTAAGACTAAGACTAAGACTAAGACTAAGACTAAGACTAAGACTAAGACTAAGACTAAGACTAAGACTAAGACTAAGACTAAGACTAAGACTAAGACTAAGACTAAGACTAAGACTAAGACTAAGACTAAGACTAAGACTAAGACTAAGACTAAGACTAAGACTAAGACTAAGACTAAGACTAAGACTAAGACTAAGACTAAGACTAAGACTAAGACTAAGACTAAGACTAAGACTAAGACTAAGACTAAGACTAAGACTAAGACTAAGACTAAGACTAAGACTAAGACTAAGACTAAGCCTAAGCCTAAGACTAATTTAGTGAATTTTTTTACATATAAATAATTTGTTCAAAATTGTGTTTAAAATGTTCCAACGTTTGATATAACAGAAAACTAGA